>NC_089739.1:1619742-1851344 GCF_035083965.1 Branchiostoma lanceolatum | reverse complement strand
AATGCGACTATTCTGCTGTACAGAAAGGCCATTTAGACCAACACGTCAAGACAAAACACACCGATGAGAAAACCTACATGTGTGAGAAGTGTGGATACAGGACGGCTATAAGGTTTTCCTTAACCCAGCATCAGAGAATACACACCGGCGAGAAACCCTTTAAATGTGACCAGTGCGACTATTCTGCAGCACGGAAAGCTAATATAGCCGAACACGTAATGATAAAACACATCGGTGAGAGACGCTACAAATGTGACCAGTGCGACTACTCTTCAACGCGAAAAAGCACTTTAAGCAAACACATGGTTAAACACACACGTAAGAAAACCTGTACTTAAGACGATAACGCCTACTGTACCGCTTATGTGTAATAAGTGTCGCTGTAACATGTTTCAATTTCAGCCTGGCCTTTTACCATTGCCTCATGCCCAAATCATGAAATGTATGTTAATCTTTGTCAATCAGGTCTCCTTAATTGTTAAAAGTGTTTAAAGCAGGGCAAAATCCCAGTGTTGCAGTGCTGTTAAGTGTCACGTTTGTTTACTTCATCTGAGTTCCATAAGAATTCCTTATATTTCAAGCTCATAAATCCACTTCGCTCACTCGATGGATCTATTCGGTGGTTATAGCAAAAGACTAGGGTATACACACACGCCAGTTGTAGGCAGCCTATTCGTTATGAGATTAAAAGCTCAAAGTTTACACTTTTTTCTGTTCGTGGGTTTTTTGATACATGGTGAAGGCAATAGAAATTTTATCGGAGTTTGGTTTTTACCTTTGTCAGGAGAGTACAGTAGCCTCCATAGCTAGGTGACCGGTTGGACTTTGGTATGTTTTTTTTTTTTTTAAGGCCACACCAACTTAATTTTATGGATGACATCCGCGCGCGCATTGATTTTCGCCTGTTCTCAAAAAAATTTTTTTTTTCTTTGAACGGCCAAATGTTACAAATGGGTGTTTAAACCAGGCATCATCCATGTTAAAAGCACTTTAATATTAGCCTGGGTGCCATCCTATTTCTACCGGGCTCCTAATATGATATGATAATACTTTAATATGAGCCAATGCCAACAAATAAAGACTTGTTTGTTTGTTACACTGTGTTCTGTGGTTTAATTGGCAATACCAGCTATTTAGTCCTCCGGTTTATCTTTTTTTTTTGCTAGATTTTTCTTTTTTTCGCCCTCGCGCATTAGTTTTGGGGACTCCAGAGGATGTCATCCATAAAATTAAGTTGGTGTGGCCTAACTAGAAAATAGCCGACGGTATATTAAGGATAAAGGCTTGGGGCATAAAGCGTTCAGCTGAATCGTCAGTTTGACCTTTATATAATCCACTGGAATATCAGGTTGTTCAACCTTTGACCTTTCACCTGGTCGCTTGTCCGCCATTTTGTGCCTTCGTAAAATAATCGTTCTCAGATCTGACGAAACTTTCAGCAAGTTTAAGTGTCAGTTTACTTCAGAAGTATCATAACCCGCCAGGTAAGACATTCTCGGACTATTACAGCTTACTTGGTCATGCCTGTACAGGGCTATCCTTACTTTATGAGTGTGTTTGGAGGTAACAAAAGACGTACAGATTGTTTGCATACAGGTGGGGAGGGTTGCGAAATCATTTTTCTCTAACAACAGTATACCCACAGTAGGCATTGCCTAACATCAACTACCTCTTTGACTGTAAGTCCATAGTTCCCAGTCTATGGTAAATACAAGTTGTGTGATCTTTTTTTTTCTCCTTTAACCTTCATAAACGTATTTTTGGATAGATTAAACCGATTTCATTTCCCTACTATATTCCCGTAGAACAATTGTCAAAAATGGATCAGCTGACATCTGGCCGTCCTGAAGAATTATCAACTGTACATCCTGATAATAAGAAACGCAGCAATGAGAATGGGACTGTAGAAAGGAAAACACAACAAGATAAAGACATTCTGTTTCAAGAAAAGACTAGCATAGACTCTGTCCAGCCTGACATAGGAGGTTCTTCATGTCTAAAATCACCGGCCGGTACAGGACAGGGAGATAGGCAAGGGGCAAAATCTACCACAGATGCAGGTTACATCTGTGATAAGTGTGGGTATAAAACATCGTTAAAGGGAGGCCTCACACGACATATGAGAAAACATACAGGAGAAAAACCCTACAAATGTGACCAGTGCGACTACTCCTCTGCATGGAGAGGCGATGTAAAAAAACACGTCATGCTTAGACATACCGGTGAAAAGCCCTACATGTGTGGGGAGTGTGGGTACAGGACGGCTGAGAGGTCTGACCTATGTATACATATGAGAAAACATACAGGTGAGAAACCACACAAATGTGACCAGTGCGACTATTCTGCTGCACGGAAAGGCGATTTAGCAAAGCACGTTATGTTTAAACATACCGGTGAGAAACCCTACATGTGTGGGGAGTGCGGATACAGGACGGCTGACAGGTCATCTCTATCCCGACATATGAGAACACATACAGGCGAGAAACCCCACAAATGTGACCAGTGCGAGTATTCTGCTGCACAGAAAGGTGACTTGGACCGACACGTGATGACCACACACACATTTGAAAAGCCCTACTTGTGTGGAGAGTGTGGATACAGGACGGCCGTTACGTCTCACCTCTCCAGACATATGAGAAAACACACCGGTGAGAAAGCCCACATGTGTGAGGAGTGCGGATACAGGACGGATTTAAGGGCTAACCTTTCCCGACACATGATGAGAAAACACACAGGTATTAAACTCCACAAGTGAGACCACCGTGACTGTTCTTCTACTCACAAAGTCAACAAAGACACATACGATTTTTTTAACATTGATTTTGTGTCGTAGTCAAGATAAGACCAATGATAACTGAGAGACCTGGGTTCGGGATACTCGTAAGATCAACATCTTTTGTTTTAGTACAGCTTTGCAAAACCTATCATTCTCCCTGTTCTTTTTTATTTGTTTGTTTGTCACATAACAGACTAGATTCTACCCAGAGTCCACATTGTAAATAAATGATACCTAAGGGTCAACTTTTTAGATAAATAAAATGACCCTGTAAGTAAGTGCTGATTTACTATTGGTTGTAAATAAATGCTCAAATTTTACCATTTGTCCTGTGTATGTGTTCCCTTCCCTTTGTTGATTTTGATTTATGGTTGGAACAATAGAAGCTTTAGTTCAAGGCATGTACATGGGAGGATAATAGACCCTAAAGCATTAAGTTACGGGTTTGGCTTTGTTATGTTATTGTGTGTGTGTTTTGTGTGTGTGCTAGAACATGAATAGATAACCCACAAGGCCACACTATATATGTGGAGCATAACGCGTTCAGTGGTAAACTGTACTTTGACCTACGTTCCACTGAATATCAGGTTGATGAATTATTGACCTTTAACCTGATTCTCTTGGCCGCCATTTTGTTTCTTTGTGAAAGAATCATTCTCTTATCTGACCAAGAAGGTGATCTGACGAAACTTCCAGCATTCTATAAGCGTCATTTTACCTCAAAAGTATCATTAACTGAAAGGTAAGACATTTCGGATTGTTACAACTTACTGGATCGTGCTTAGGGTTATCCCAATTGGTTATCCTTACTGAATGAGTGCGCTTGGAGGGTACGTAGACGGTGGGGAGGGGGGCGAAAAGATTACCCAATATTCTTCTATTGTAACATCTAAAGGCATTGCCTAACAGACTGGCTAACATAATGATGATAAATACCAATAAATCTCAGGTCCAAAATGCAATCAAGAATCTTTTGGCTACATGTTTACGTTGTGTTAGCTCTGTATGAATTGTTAAGTTCCATATTACCATCCTACCTGGCCGAAAGGATCTACTCTACTCTACTCATATCGAACACGTTGCTGACACTAGTAACAGTGATGCCGTTTGAAACTTGTGTATCTTGCACGGACTAAAAGAAGTGGCCGTAAACCAAAATCTTATTGTGGATAAACCCGCCTCCGTGCTTACCATGTAGGTCGTCATTGATTGGTAATACAGTTAGTCATACAAGTTCGTCATTTACGAATGGGCTGTTACTGAGGAGGGGGGACATTTCACCGCAATGAGCGTACCCCCTATGTCCTGCTGTCCCGTCGGCTTTAACCCCCTCTGTCCTGCTGTCCCATGACATCGTGACCCCCTATGTCCAAGTGGCCAGTCCTATGTAATCAACCCCCCCTCCTTAGTTATTTTTTGGAATAGCCCAATAGAGATTTTCCCTTTTCGGCAATATCTTTAATAGTATTTTTCAGACCTATTAGTTCTTATTTTGAATGTTTATGATTCTTATATGTGATTGCTTCAGCAATGGCCGAGCAAACTTGTGAGCCTCCTTTGGAAGAGCCGCCTACCGGGCATCCTGGGAACGAGACAAGCAGCAGTGGGGAGCAGACAACAGACCCGGGGCAGCAGCAGGGCGTTCTAAGCGAAGAACCGGACACTTCAGGACACAGACGTAAGCAAGGAGCAAAATATGCCAGGGCTCACCCATGTGAGTACTGTGGGTACAGGGCGCTAAGTAAGTCCATTCTGATACAACATGTAAGGACGCACACCGGGGAAAAACCTTTCAAATGCGACCAGTGTGACTATTCTGCTGCACAGAAAAAAGATTTAAAACGACACGTCATGAGAAAACACACCAATGAGAAGCCCTACATGTGCGGGGAGTGTGGATACAGAGCGGCTGTGAATTCCAGCCTATCTCAACATATGCGGAAACACTCTGGTGAGAAACCTTACAAATGTGACCGATGCGACTATTGTGCAGCGCAGAAACATCATCTACGCTACCACGTTATGATGAAACACAACGGTGAGATACCCTTCATGTGTGGAGAGTGTGGATTTATAACGACTGATAGGTCTGACCTCACCCGACATATCAGAAGGCACACAGGTGAAAAACCTTACAAATGTGACCAGTGTGACTATTCTGCTGCACGAAAAAATTATTTAGAAAAACACGTCTCGATGAAACACACCGGTGAGAAACTCTTTATGTGTGGAGAGTGCGGATACAGAACGGCCGATACTTCTAACCTCACCCGACATATGAAAAAACACGAATCCATTGAGAAACCTTACAAATGTGATCAATGCGACTTTTCTACAGCACAGAAAGGTTATTTAGAAAGACACGGCATGCTGAAGCACACAGATGAGAAGCCCTACAAGTGTGAGGAGTGTGGGTTCATGACGGCTCACAAGGTAGCTCTATCCCGGCATATGAGAACACATACTGGTGAAAAACCTTACACATGTGCGGACTGTAGCTACAGTACAACACGTAAGGACTATCTCGCACGGCATATACGAAAACATACAGGGGAAAAACCTTTCAAATGCGATCAGTGTGACTATTCTGCTGCACAGAAAAAAGATTTAAAACGACAGGTCATGACAAAACACACAGGTGAAAAACCCTACATGTGTGGGGAGTGTGGATACAGGACGGCTCACAGGGAAGCTCTATCCCGGCATATGAGAACACATACTGGTGAAAAACCCTACACTTGCGACCAGTGTGACTATTCTACTGCACATAAAGGTGAATTAGACCGACACGTTAATACTAAACACACTGGTGAGAAACCCTACATGTGCGGGGAATGTGGATACAGGACTGCTATCAGGACTTACCTATCCCAACACATGAAAAAACATACAGGGAAGTAGTCCTACATGCGCGGGGAGTGTGAATATAGGACGGCTGACAGGTCATCCTTGACCCGACATATGACCAAACATACAGATGAGAAACCCTACATGTGTGGGGAGCGCGGATACAGGACGGCTGACAGGTCAAAACTGACCCGGCATATGACCAATCATACAGGTGCAAAACTTACAAATGTGACCAGTGCAACTATTCCGCTGCACAGAAAAGTACTCTAAACACATCATTATAAAACACACGGATGCGAAGCGCTACATCGGTGAAGAGTGTGGATACAAAACGGCTGCTAGGTCCAACCTACGTGTACTTAATATTCGAAAACACTCTGGTCAAATGCAATTATTCTGCAGCAGAAAAAAAGTACTTTAACCAAAGACACTCGTGAGATAACCTGTACTTTGGACGATAACGGCTAATATTTGTAGTAAAATGATTTCAAAATCCACTGGTTATCATTTCTAACATGTTAACATAGCCTGGGCAATTTACTCCCATTGTCTTATGTTCCAGCCATAACGTATATGTTTCTACTTCTGAATTAGGAATTAGGATTTCCAAGTTGGTAAAAGTGTTTAAAGCAGGGCCAGAGTCAAAAGTTGCAGTACTATTAATGGCCAAACTCGGAATCGGCCTTGTGTTAACTGTTGTCTAGTGATTATTTTTCTCACTAACTTTTGAATATGAATAAACGGGTCATCATGCTTCGATTTTGCGTCATTTTGATGCAAGCTATCTTGATTTACTCTGTTTTGTAAGGTATGCTTTATCATCCTCATAATTCGTAGCGGTAAAACCAGATTTTGCGTAATTGATTTCCATAATCTAGCGTAATGCGTAGCGTGGCATGATCTAGCGTTATCGGAACCCCCTTGCAGACTTTCAAGCTTACTGTAACTACGAAGAAGGGCGCATTAAGCGTTCAGGGGTGGACTACACTCCGACCTTTTGAACCGGTGTATCAGGTTTATCAAATTTAACCTTTGACGTATATATAGTACGATATTTTCATAAATGTACTTCATATAAAGTAAATTTGGTTCCTGTTTCATTTAGATATTTAGACAGACCTAGTCGTTAACACCGTTCTAGTTATGAAAGAAGAATAACTGTTTTCATTCCAAACATTGTTTAAAACTATCTACTAAAGCTTATCAGGTGGTAAAGGTCCAGTAAAAGAAGAACAAAAAGCAGGGATAGACGAAAATGTGCTATAATCTCAGTAGTCAACTGAGATTTTTCAACCAGCAAAATACATTCCAATTATATATACATATATAACTGTTACAACGGTCAAAGATCAGACTTGGAGTTACATACAAATGTATCCCAATTGCAAGCAAATAACATCTTTGTAATTAATCTCCATGTGTACTTTACTCTACATGTATAACCGTTACAACGGTCAATGATCAGATTTGGAGTTACATACAAATGTATCCCAAGCAAATAATTTATTTGTAATTAATCTCCACATGTACTTTACTAGAAAAACAAGGTCAACAATGATTAGCAGTGGATACATTGGTGTGCAAGTTGAAAAATTGGGACGTTTGTATTGTATATATTTGGGAAAATACAGAATTCTAAATGTCGTTGAGTTTCATTCATGATGTTGTGAGTGGTGGTTACTACATTCTTAAAATAACAAAGTCATTGGTGTGAAATATGTGGAGCTTTACAACCAGCAAAACAACCACATCCATTTCAATGTCACTCGCAATTTGAATTTAGACTCCAATAAAAATTCTTTCAAGGCAAATGTCTTCATCATTAGTATTCAGATGTAATTTACAATAGAAATGATGACGACAATACAGAAAGTGTTGTACAAGCAAGGATATTAGAATAACCTCCTTGGTACAAGTTAACACATGGGACAACAGCATGGCTCCCTAATTATTTGTAGAATCACTGAACGATGAATTCAAAATCTTGTCATTGATTATAAAAAAGAGACCATTACAAAAAGCCGCATAGTAAAACGTGAAGAAACCCTGACATACTGCAGCTTGCGTTATGTACACTCACGTGACTACGACGTAAGTATTGTCCACCATGTTGGCCGGTTAAACATGGGATATAGATTTCAATTTGTCTGTCATGTGATCATGTCCAACACCTGTAAGTTCAAAAATCAGACTCCCAGGTTCAACCAACCGACATAGTAGTCGTGACGTCATATTCAAACACACGACATGTGTCACAATGGCATGTCCAAAGATAGTGCCTAATGTACAAGCTTGAACCATCAATGATATTCAGATGTATTTTTTAGCTTTTATGTATACTTTGGTCAATGATGAAGCACATCGTCAACTCTAAGTTAAACCGTGGTTTGCACTGTCTTCCTAGTTCGTTGAAATTCCTTTTTTCAGGACCGAAAGTTTGACATTTGGTACATGTTTGACCACAAAGAGTATCATTCTCAACCTTACAAGCGTAAGCTGTGTCTTGTCTCATGTACACTCACTAAACCACCTTGAACAACCTCCAAATCGTCTAAAACACTAAGTTCCCTGACTGTTACAGAAATAGTTATAGCAACCTAAAACTGTTGCAATGCTAGAAAAAGGGAAAAAACTTACTGCTGATATCACTAAGAACTTGTGTAAAATAACAACTGATATAAAAAATTAATGAGTGGCTCATACACTATACTTTTAGTTTCAGTTACATTTTTTGAAGTTGTATGACGCCAAACAACTTCTGAAAATAAGCAAAGAAGCAAGCCAATAATAAATTATAGTTTCCCTTTGACATTGGCTTACTTATGAACTACCACTCAAGGGACTAAGGAAAATTAGTTATCCAGAACAAAACATTACATTCTCACAATATACATTCGTATTTCCTAGAAATCAATATTCTAAGAGTCCACTGTTCGATATTGGTTTGTGAACCACTTCCAATAAACCATTGTTAAAGGAAAGCTACACAAAAAATTGAAAATCCTGCTATGCTATGCTTGATATATTCCAAAGTCAAGTTCTTACTTCATGTTGTTTCACATAAGTCCGTCATAGTTTTGGGATCTTGCACCGTTTGCAACTTATGCCATGCTGACGCCTTCTCACCTGATAATTTTGGTACACGAAACACTGACGTCATATAATTCAATCATCAGGTGAAAAATCAGTACACTGACGTCATATAATTCAATTATCAGGTGAGATTATCGCGCCTTCTCACCTGATGATTGAATTATATGAAAACAGTTTCTGCTGGTATCACTTAAGTAAAGGTCACTTTCATTTTGAAAAACCCCGCAGTGATGATGACTATTCGATGTTCCTGCAGTACTTTGCTTTGCTACTAATATATATATATATATATATATATACATATATATAAAGTTTTTAAAAACTTCCATTCTCCATATTTTACACAGAATGAAAAACAATTTCTCTCTGTTCTTGGTTCTACAATAATTAGTAATATAATACATACAACTGCATAGTGTGGATTGTCAACTATAATTCAAGAACTTGTGTAAAATTACAATTGTTACAAAAAAAATCCATGGGAGGCTCATACACTATACTTTTAGTTACAGTTACATTTCCTGAAGTTGTATGAAGCCAAACAACAACTTCCTAAATTAAGCAACCCAATAATGAATTATAGTTTCCCTTTGACATTGGCTTTCTTATGAACTACCACTCAAGGGACTAAGGAAAAATTACAATCGCACAATATACATTCGTATTTCCTAGAAAAACTAAAGAGATGTACACAGTTAGATATTTGTTTGTAAACAACTTTCAATAAACTATTATTAAATCATCAGTCTGTTTCTAAAACAGCAAAAAAAGAGCGTCATGTGTTACTATGTCAAATTCCCAATGGTTTAATTTGCACCATGTTCAATGATTTTGCCTTGTTTATGGTGCAATCGTTTCTGTTCGTTTAAGACAGGTGATTAGTACAGGGCCTCAACAATGAATTTCGGACAAGACATTCTCATTGTGGCCTATGGCTAGAGTTGGTCGGCTGCACCAGCTGTTTGGTAGGCCACGGTTAAATGTACTATGTTGTGTCCTCCTAGCACACCACAACAACAGTTCGGATCTGAAAGTCTTCACAAACAGACCACGATTACTGATAGACAAAAAATAAATAATCAATTTTATTAAGATTGAAATTTTGGGGCTTTCAAAAAGGCAAGCTTTTCAATTTCTTTTCTGACATTCTGATTTTCAATACACATTCCAGGTTACAAGTGGGTCCTTCCTGGTATTTGTTAGAGGTTAGATTTAATTGTTTGATAGACGAGCTGTTAATGGTGGCCATCTTCTTACCTTTCAGCAGCTAATTTATCCCACACCAATTCAAGTTGTAGTATATTGGATCCAGACACTTAACAACTTTTAACATTGAGCGGTCTTTCTGCAAGTGGTAGGTGATTTCAAAAGTTTTTCAATGATAGAAACGGTCTTTGGATAATCTTAATGTTCTTCCAATAATCTCCAATAATGGAATGATAATAGTCTGTCAATGATATCAAAACCTTTGATTTTCTGTCTTATGTATATGGTTCCAGTTGTACCTCAGACTACATTTGAGTCAATTGCTTCGCTCATCGATTGCAAAATTTGCCCTTTTTCTGTGTAAATGTATTTAATCATGGTGTCTCCACGTTTGTGTACAGAGAATTCAGCCGCGAGGCAGTCGGCCCTGTGCCGTAAGATAGATTCCCAGCCTCAAGGGAATCAGTGTTGGGCTGAGACTGGCCCTGCCCTGTCTTATCATGACCACTGCTCACTACAGTAGCTGTTTTGTTTGTGTTGGATGCAAGGATGGTTTCAGACTGACCTGCAACTTTGTAGAGAGAGTTTAGCTGCGAGGAAGAAGGCCCCGTGGCATAAGCATCCAATGATGTAGTGATAGCCTGAGGCTGTCCCTGCCCTGTCTGCTCATGATCATTGATTATTAAAGCAGCTTTGGTGTTCGATTCAATTACTGCCTGAGCCTG
This sequence comes from Branchiostoma lanceolatum, assembly GCF_035083965.1. Classification (NCBI taxonomy): domain Eukaryota; kingdom Metazoa; phylum Chordata; class Leptocardii; order Amphioxiformes; family Branchiostomatidae; genus Branchiostoma; species Branchiostoma lanceolatum. Next base: position 1,840,694 of record NC_089739.1, on the reverse strand, counting down.
AACCTGCTCTGTCTGATCATGGCCACTAGTTAATGTTCGGTCCTTTGGTTGTGTTTCAACACCTGCGCACTTACGATTTAGAGATTTAGTGTCAGCTTGAAACTGACCCTGCCCTGTCTGTTCATGGCCATTGATTACTACGGCATCAGTGGGCCCTTTGATGGTTCCCACACCTGCGTACATAGGATTTGGCTTTAAGGCAGCTAGAACTTCGTTATGTGATAGATTTTTAACTTTCAGAGATTGGGTATAAGCCTGAGGCTGACCCTTCCCTTTCTTGTCATGACCATTGATTACTGCAGCAGCAGCAGTGCTGTTTGTGTTTGATTCAATTATTGCCCGAGTCTTACCCTGCCCTGTGCCACCATTTTGGTTGTCCACATCTTCGAAACAGTGACCATGACCACTGATCACTACAGCAGCCTTGACCTGGGCCTGCCCTGTCTGATCATGACCACTGGTTGATGTTGGGCCCTGTGGTGGTGTTGCTAAACCCGCGTACAGAAGATTTGGCTTCAAGGCAGCTAAAACTTTGTTGCGGGAAATATTCCCAACTTTGAGAGATTGAGTTTTATCCTGAGACTGGCCCTGCTCTGCCTGATCATGAAGGGTGTCAATGTCTTCATACTGGTTATCATGACCACTGGTCATTGCAGAAACATTTGTGTTTGCGTTGTTACCAACAACACTCGAATTCATCCCTATTGGAGGATGCGGGGTCCCCCTCTTGTACCAGATTGTGAGAATGACGATGCCAATTAGGACAATACCAGCAACTGGACCACATATGGAGCCAATGAGAATAGGTATGGGGAAACTGGGAGCAGATTCACGGGGACTGCTTCTTTCTGGTTTCTTTGAAGCGGCTGCAATGATTGGAGGCAGTGTTGCTGCTGTTTTTACCCCAGGACTCGCCATATAGCAAGCGTTCTTTGTGAAATGCCAGTGATAGCGAGAGGTCATGATGTCATTGTAACTGGTGTTAGATCTTTCCAATGGGACAGTAACGGGAAGCGAAAATGTGGCAAGTGTGGAGTCTGCAGGGCGTGTTGTTGGGCGTGTTGTTGGGCGTGTTGTTGGGCGTGTCGTTGGACGTGTTGTCGGGCGTGTTGTCGGGCGTGTTGTCGGGCGTGTTGTTGGGCGTGTTGTTGGGTGTGTTGTTGGGCGTATTGTTGGGCGTGTCGTTGGGCGTGTTGTTGGGCGTGTCGTTGGGCGTGTCGTTTGGCGTGTTGTTAGGCGTGTCGTTGGGCGTGTTGTTGGGCGTGTTTGTTCTTCACATATCATTTCTTCGGGATTGACATCTGCAAGCTTCTGGTCCTGGAATTTTGCGGGTTGGGCACATATTATCTGGTCTTTAAACGACGGGAATTCAGTCGTATCTTTCATGAAGGGAGCCATCCTACAGTCACACCGCCAAGGGTTTCCTTGAAGTTCAATTTTAATGGGATGAGATGGCAACAAGCCAAAAGCTAAAGGGGAAATGAAAGACATTTTGTTCAATTTAAGATCCATCCATTTTAGTTGGGGCAGTTTTGCAAATGCACCAGACTGAATTATAGATATCTGGTTAGAGGACAGACACAGATATTCAAGCATGGGTAGATTTGCAAATGTTTCTGCTCTAATGATTGTTATACTGTTCCAGGCCAGCCTCACCTTTTGGAGCTCAGGAAGATTTGCAAATGTACCAGGTTGGATGTCAGTTATTTTGTTATAGTATAAGAACAACTGTTCCAGCTTGGGCAGACTGGGGAAGCAATCGACAGCGCTAATTTGATTCCCTCCCAAGTCCAGCTGAACCAAATTCCCATACTTCACCAGCTCAGACCGATTTACAGTTGTAATGGGATTACCTCTCAAACGCAAGTCAGAGATGGATGTTTGGATGTTCTGAGGGATGCTGGTGAACCCAACCTTTAAGCATTTACACACTGACGGCCGTACAAACTCACACTTCGGCCTGCAGTCCGCTTCTGGCATGGTTGGCTTCTTCAGGATGATGAGAAGGAGAATCAGGAAGTGTCGCAGCTTTCTTCCCATGGTGTCCTGCCACCTAAACAGAACAGGAAGCTCCTCTGATAAAGCTACACCAGTGTAACGTATGGGATCGCGATCTATTACAAATTTAAAGTCATTAATCATTGTCAAATGTCACATTGCCTGACACTGACTCTCGAGGCAGCGTAGCTGATATTGGAGAATCAAAAGGTAGGGACCCACAAATACATAGGCAATGGCAATTTACACATCACTAGTTCAAATACAATGTTATTAGCAATGCTTAAAAATCAGTCTTCCAATCCAATTTAACATCGTTTGATTACATGCTTAACATGATTAACAGTACATTAAGATAGTAATACAGTTGTAAGGAAAAGTCGTGTTTCACACAAGGGAGAGGACTTTTCATTCTGACCTCCTTATATTAATTTGAAATGTCGGCAAACCATGAACTTGAATGGGTGCGGCCTAGAAAACAGAGACTTCCGAACGGTTCCTACTGTTTGACTGTTTAGGACAGAAAGTGTCTTTTTGTCCTTCACTTGCTGCTGTATTTCTGTGGCTGTTCCTTTGTGCTGTGTATCAAATCAGTTTTAGATTACTGCGTTTTTAGTAATATGGCTGTCTATTAATTGCCTGAAGCTCCCTATTCGTATTTAAATTGTAGACAAATGAGCTGTTAAAGTTGCTGTTAGTTCATTGCCTGAAGCCTTGTGATAGGAAAAGTCAAAGTCAAAACAGTTCTAGAATTTTTTTAAGCAGGCCGTGGGCTGGCAAGGTGGCGTCGTCAGCCTGAATTTCCTCGATCCGGACAAATTTTGTCTCAGGGTTATGACGTCAAATCATAAACGTATCAGGGTGAGGCACCCCTGTTCCCCTTTTCAGAACTAACCTAATCATTAAGTAAATGTTACAGTGGACGATTATCAAAGATGCAATTACGGCTGCGCCTCTCTGACAGCCAGTCAGTAAACGTCACAATCTTCCTCCCAATATTGGGCAAACCCTGATTAAGGTTGTTTCTGTACGGCAGGTTTGCATGTAATGATTTTCCACTTACAGAAAAATACCTTTCAAAGCAGTCGCTGTTCTTGATGAATGGTGCGTCCTTCGGTAGCTGATCTTGTTGGCTGTCTGGGGCTGACAATTTGCATGATATTAGTATATATGATACAGATACCACAATAATAGCTGTTTTTTTCTCGTTGGTGTTATAGACCGATGTTGAGGTCATTTGAAACAGATACAGGGGGCCGAGACTGAGATTGTGGAGATACATGGTTTATTTCCTGACCCCCAGGATTCCTACACATAGAATGACAGCGCCATGGGTCTTTCTCAGAATGAGGCTGTCTTGGACTATTACACTTTCATGAAGGGGGGGTTACAAGTACTAAATAATGGTCATACATATGTCTTAATTGGTTAATAACAGTTGGATTCAGTGATGGGTTGAGACTTCATCTGTCTGATCATGGTCACTGGTAACTAAAGAGAGTAATACGGAGATACACTAGATCAAACAGGAGAGAAGATTTCGTCTAACTCAAATTGTTTGCCCTTTCAATTTTGTCTTATTGCTAAATCATGAAATGGAAGAAAACAACACATTAAATTGGTATAACCTAATAGTTGGAGATTTTAGAATTGATAAAGATGCTTTTTTTCTTTTACTTTCTGAGACAAGAAGGAAATTTCCCCTTGTGGTACTGTTTTTGTAAATTACGTGCTTAAATATTTCTTCCTTTACAGCTTTAGTGACATTGTTGTATTGATTGTCTGAAGCTGGTTATTTGAATATTGATACGAAGGTTGTTTACTATTTTTCTGTTGTCTTTATTGTATGCATGTTTTGACTTCACCAAATTAAAGTATCAAAGCGCAGTACCCCTGTTTCTACTTTTAGAACTCAACTGATTTCCAAGCATACCCCGAAAACCCCGGCCAAAGGTTTAAAAGCGTCACAATCTTCCATCCCAACATAAGATTGGATAATTGAACCTTAACAAAGATTTAAGACCGCTGCACCCCTGTTGCACTCTTCAGAACTCAACTGATTTCCAAGCAGATGTTTGGGCGTCAGACTGTTCAATGTCTTCTGCTTACTGGGCTCCTCTGAAACCACGCCCAAAGGTTTGAAAAAGTCATAATCTTCAACCCCAACATATGATTGGATAATTGAGCCTTAATGAATGTTTAAGAGAGCTGCACCCCTGTTCGACTCTTCAGAACTCAACTGATTTCCAAGCAGATGTTTGGACGGGGGAGTGTTAAATGTTTTCTGCTTGCTGGACTCCTCCGAAACACCCGGCCAAAGGTTTGAAAACGTCACAATCTTCCATCCCAACATATGATTCAATAATTCTTAAAAGGTATAGCAAACAGATTCATCTTTAATGTTCATCCACAGGTACACCTACCTTGTAAGCTAGCTTAAATTGATATTTTGGGCAAGAACTCTTGAAGAGCCTCAGACACCATTTGCCCCTGTTCTTGTAGGGTGTGTCCGCTGGACCGTAATGGCGTGTGATAAACAATCCGGGGTTTTTCTTAACACGTAAATGGAGGTGTTAATTGTCTGAAGCTAACTGCTTGAATATTAATATTAACGTCGTTTACTCTTTCTGCTGACATTTAAGACTGTGTTCGCACTTTTAAGATGAGGAAATCAGCTGACGGATTTTAAGGCAAACTCAACACTTGTATTAATAAGGTTCATCTGTCTAGCTATTTCTGAAATATCATTACAAGCAGTCCTCAGTAAAGAACTGTGTTTCGGAGTGGTTCTCGTCTGAATAATGCAATTGTACAAAAGGTCCTGTTAAGTGTACGCACACAGGCTGTAAGTTACTATACTTTCATTGCCTGAAAGAACACTTTAACCAGCTTGTGGCTAGATAGGCAAGGTGGCATGACCAATCCGAATTCTCTGGTACTGGCAGAATTTGTCCCTGGACTATATATGACGTCAGAAAAATAAAATCAGAACAAGTCACAGCACGCATGCATGCTCCCTTCTTCTCTAAGATTAGGTCCAAGCAGATGGATAAAGATTTTTAAGCGTTTTAAGGCTTTTCTGACATCTTACCCTTTCTGTCAGGTTAAGGTTTTCCTGTTAAGATTACCCACCGGCTGAAACAGACATACCTTTCAAGCAAGTCAGAAAAGATTCAGTTGGCACCTTCTGGGTAGGAGCTCGCCTAGAATGCCACAGGCACCGGTTGCTGCTGTTCTTGTAGGGTGCGCCCTTCGGTAGCTGATCCGTAATGCCGTGTGACAAATATCTTATGTACACGGTGGTGTTGATTGTCTGAAGTTGGTTATTTGAATAGTATCAATATTTATGAGCATAATATTTGTTATACTGCATCAGCTGTCGTGTTTACGTTTGATTGGATTATGGTGTTGGGTGTGCATATTCAAGTATTGGTGATTATGGCCGATGGTCGTTACAGCAGGGGTGGCATATTGATAGTTTGAAACTGGCCCACGACTGTGTATAGATAATTCATCCCTGACATTGAAAAATGGGAGGAAAAGCTTGAAATCACAAAATTTTGCTAATTTTTGCCTTCGACCGGCCATAATAAACTATACAGATGTCCAACGCGTTTTTACTTAACCGCGTCTTAAACAACAGTTATTTACTACTGCTTGTTGTTCTATAGTGAATAAATAAATCCGCCACTTTGAAAAACAGTGTGTTTGAAAAATCTCTAGTGCAGCACCCCCCAGGTTTGCACGGTTTAGATATGCAGGAGTGCATTATACTGGGGGACGTTGGCTTGGAGATCTGTAGTGGATGTATTTTTCTAAGGGTGGCGGAATTACGTAGATGTTTCATCTACAGTACCATTCTGTGAACAGTTAATATCAGTCAGGATGCTAAGCTTAAAAAAACGGAAGAATCCTCGCTTCGAATGGTGGGGGCGGAGTCAACAGATAACGTCGTGTTAAGTCCTCATCACAAAGAATGTGTCACTTGACCCGCCTGCTTTATCACACTAATGATCACTAATTCGTAGCGACATGAGCGGACTCTGTATTATATTTCATAATTGAATATAAGTTACACGTCAAAAGCTGTGAAAAATGAATAAGAATTTAGCCAAAAATAAGTCAAAATGTCCACAACAATATTTTCTACACATGAAAGGCACATATATTAGATTATTTCATTTTAGAGGAGCGAAATGTACCACCGAAGATGATATAGCTGGCATTACAGGTTATAGACTTAGGATCTGGGTCAGGTACTGCCTCGTTTTGGTGCATGGCCCCGAACTGACCTCTGGGAATTCAAAATGACCGCCGTAACTGGAATATTGTCTATTCCTGAATTCATCGTATTGGGTTAAGCAGTCCAGTTGAATTAAGCGTGATACTTATCGGGAACCTCGATATAGGTCCTTATAAATCATCAACTTGACTAATCCAGGGACAAAACATTACCCTCCTGAAATGTACCACGATGAACCGCATAATTATATATTCAATTAGCGTATGGCGTTATCTGGACCCCCATTCAGAACATTTTATTGCCAGCTTAATTCGTCCAGAAATTAATAAAAAAACATTCCTGTAAATACATTGAACAGCCATGGTTATAAAGAAGGGTGCATAAAGCGTTCAGCAGTGAACTGCACGTTGACCTTTTTGAACTGGTGTATCAGGTTAGTCTGGTTTGATCTTTCACCTACTTTACCGCTTCTCAGCCATTTTGAGGGAGTCTTTTGGTAAAACCAAGGAGGTTATATGGTAAAACTTATCTCCAAGCCGACGCGACTTTCAGCAAGCTATATCACGACATTTGCTTCACTAAACAACAGGTAAGACATTTGTCATCTGCTGAGGCTTATTAAGTCGTGTCTAAACAGCGATTATGTCGATTTATATGCGTTTTTGAAAAACAACGTCCGTAGACCTGCATTATAGTGGGGAAGGGGGCGAAATGTGCAAATCAAGGGATTCAAACTAAACTAAACGTAACGATATTGCTTATAGTAGTAACAAACGAGCGGATAGATTTATACAATATAAACCAATGTTGAACCATTCAGGATAAGGTTTAGATGTTGCTCACTTACTCGTGCTTCTTGCACTGGGACAGATATATGCAAATTGACAAATAGCCCAATGAGTAAGGGCCACCTACATGACCTACATGCCCACTTGATTATTATGTACTTCGTCGTTAATTAGTGACTTTCTTAATACATGAAGTGGCAGAATAGAAGTATGAAGAAATAGAAGAAAGACAGTAAGTGACATATTTTGAGGTTTTATTTTTGCGTACTGACCCTTTTAAGATTCTGTGATGTTTTGTTTTTTTTTAAATCTGCTAAGACTTCTTAGCAATGGCCAAGCCAACTTGTGAGCCTCATCTGGAAGAGCCGCCTACCGGGCATCCTAGGAACGAGACTAGCGGCAGTGGGGAGCAGGCAACAGACCCGGGACAGCAGCAGGGCGTTCTAAGCGACGGAGACTTTGTCCAGTCTGACGAAGGAGGTTCTACATATCCACATGCACCTGTAAGTACAGGGCACAGAAGAGGGCAAGGGGAAAAATCTGCCACAGCTTTCAAATGTGGGTACTGTGGGTACATGGCATCATGTAAGGCCAACCTAGCAAGACATGTAAGAAAACATACCGGGGAGAAACCTTTCAAATGTGACCAGTGCGACTATTCTGCTGCACAACAATCCCAAGTTGACAGACATGTGTTGATGAAACACACTGATGAGAGGCCCTTTTTGTGCGAGGAGTGTGGATACAGGACAGCTGATAGATCTGGCCTATCCCAACATAAGAGAAAACACAGAGGTGAAGAAAATTACCAGTGTGACCTGTGTGACTATGCTGGAGAACAGAAACGTGACCAAAACGTTATGAGAAAACACACTTGTAAGAAACCGTACATCTGTGGGGACTGTGGATACAGGACAGCTGACAGGTCCCGCCTATCTGTACACATCAGAAAACATACCGGTGAGAAACCCTACAAATGTGACCAGTGTGACTATTCTACAGCTGTCGAAACCAACCTGAAGATTCACAATGTGAAACACACCGGTGAGAAACCATACATCTGTGGAGAGTGCGGATTCAGGACTGCGTATAAGTCAAGTCTTTCAAAACACTTAAAAACACATACAGGTGAGAAACCCTACAGATGTGACCAATGCGACTATTCTTCCGCACGCAAACGCTGTTTGGATGTTCACGTCATCACAAAACACAGTAGTGAGAAGCCCCACGTCTGTGAGGAGTGTGGATACAGGACGGCCTTAAAGAACCGCCTATCCCGTCACCTGAAAATACATACAGCTGAAAAAAGTCACAAATGTGATCAGTGCGACTTTTCCACAATAGAGAAATGTGGTTTAGACAAACACATCATGGCTAAACACATTGGTGAGAAGCCCTACATGTGCGAAATTTGCGGACACAGGACTGGGACAAAGTCCCACCTATCGGTACATATGAGAAAACATACAGGTGAGAAACCCTACACGTGTGACCAGTGCGACTATTCTACAGCGTATGGAAGAGATCTGAAACAGCATATGGATAAACACACTGGTGAAAAGCCGTACATGTGTTGGGAATGCGGATTTAGGACAGGTATAAGGGGCAGCCTAACCCGACATATGAGAAGACATACCGGCGAGAAACGATACAGATGTGACCAGTGCGAGTATTCCGCGATACAGAAATGCGCATTAGACCAACACGTCATGGCGAAACACACCGGTGAGAAGCCCTACGTGTGTGGGGAGTGTGGATATGCTACAGTTCAGAAGGCTCATCTAACCACACACATGAGAAGACATACCGGTGAGAAACGTTTCAAATGTGACCAGTGCGACTATTCTGCTAGATATAAATGTAACCTGGACCAACATATGAAAAAACACACTGATACGAAGGTGTGAAGGTGTTAGGAATACGTTATTTTGAGGAAATATACAGGTGAGAGACGCTAAAATTACAACCGACGTGACAACACTGGGAAGGGATTTAGACGAACATGTCATGGCGAAACACATTGGGGAAAAAAGTATAGTTGTAACCAATGCGAGTATAGGACGGCCGATAGTTCTGCCTTATTCGTGGGGAGTGTGGATGTAGAAGACGCCTGGAAAGTCCGACTTTTCTGTACCTGTCAGAAAACTGACTAGAGCAAATATTTTGCAGCATGGAAAGCTCATGTGTGCTCACAGTGGTGAGAAAGCCACGGTGTGCTACATTGCACTCAAAATCAACATGTAGTAAAATAGGACAACTTCCATATGATCTTGAAATTTGAGAATGTAAATGGTGCAACAACTTTAGTGCAGTGGAAATTAAAACGGGCATTTACATAATTAGGGGACTAGTTAGACGGTTGATCAGGCGTAAGACAATGCACAAAGTGACTCGTGTTGGTACAGATTAGGCTGCACCAAGTAATTATTATGGATGACGTCCTTTGGAGACCCTAAATCTAATGCGAGAGCGCGGAAAAAAAACAAGAAGGGCGGAAAAAAACAAGATGCCTAGATTTTAAATATGATAGTCGACGACACATGTTAGGACACAAATTGAATGAGAGAACACAGTGCAACAAGTAACAATTATTTTATTCATCATGAAAACAGCAATAATTTGAATAAATCAGTTGAAGTTGAACAGCAGTTGTTGTCCTGTCCTGTTTCTTTCCATATCCCATTGATTTGCGGCACTGTCGTAACTCTTTGATCATAGTTACAGGAAGCGGAATTTTTTTTTTTTTTCTGGGAACAGACCAAAATCAATGCGCTCGCGGACGTCATCCATAAAAATTACTTGGTGTAGCCTTAGATAAAAGATATGTCTGACGCTGGTGTGTGGAAATAGAAAAAACAGGCTCAGCTTTTCCGGCGCAGGTAAAAACATACAGGTTGTAAAGCTGTATTTTAAAAATGTGCTTATTTCGATGTTTTTGTTATTTTGATATATTATTCGTCTTTCTGTTCATACTTTGTAGCAGTGTAACTAAAAAAGATCAGCTGAATCTTTACGGAAACCAGTGTTTTAATTCCAAAGTTGAGTTGATTTTCAATCTTTTAAACCCTCAACCCACCGTAGCTTTTTTAAGACTAGTCTTACCGTATGGGGTCAAAACTGACCCCACAATGTTTTCTACAAATACAGTCTCTTTGGTGACTCTTTTTGTGATTTGTATATATGTAAAGTTCCATTAATATACAAGGGACAGATTGACATGATTAGGTGTGAACTATTTCTGCTTATTATCATAATTCATGCAAAAAGAGGGAACATCGTCTTTTGCAACTAACGCTATTCAGACAAGTGGGCTCCTTTGAGGCCTGCGCCAACACTTCGTGTCATATAGCATTTGAATTGCTTACGCTAGAACAACCAAACTTGGTCACCTTTGCTAAGATTTCGTTGGCAACAATTTGATATTTTGTTACTATGATCATGATAACCCTTGGCATACATGTTACTAGATGATAAGTATCAAACAATAGGGAATATGAGTGCAGATTTTGCTGAGGTCAGTTTTGACCCCACTGGACCACGCGTAAACTTTCTAGGATAACTTAATCAACAATGAGCCAATCTCGGTAAAAATGTATGAAAAGTTACAAGACATATATACAAACAAACTCATATGAGGAATTTCGTTTTCGACTAAAAGTGTCAAAATGGCACATGTTGATATACGCCTGGGGTCAATTTTGACCCCATACGGCGGTTTGAGGGTTAAACGTTAACAGGACAACTTCACTGTGGATGAACTTCATCGCAGAAGGATGTGGTTGTGATAGCGATTTGCAAATTAGCTCATTCTATGTTATGTCTAATATTATAATACAATAATATAGGTTACCTTGGCTTAAACTTATTAATATATGATCCACTGCTTTGATACGTTTAACTGTAGATTAATTGTTGGCTGAGAATAAAGTTGCACGTTTTCAAACATTTGTGTTTTCTTTTCTTTGATTATTCTTTTGTACATTTCAATCGTTCATCAAAACGATATGTGTGACAGTACTTGAGACTTCGTTCTTTAATGGTCCAAGGTACTTTAGGTTTCTACAATTTACCATAAATCGACAAAAACTATCCAGAAATGCTAGTGTACATGGTTTGTGGAAAAAAAGAGACTTTTTTTACAGCAGCTAAGATGAAACTCCTAATTCACTGGAAGTAGTTTATATACGTAGATAACATAAAACACGTAAAAGGTCACATGATAATTAGACTTTATTTTACTAATTATAATGTGAAGTACGGTACTAGTGTGTAACACTGTCTCTCGCCTGATATCACGAGAGCTTGCATGCTCCATTTCCGTAAGATATAAGTGAGCTATTTTGAGTTAATGTAATTCGTAAAGAAACCCTTTTTATCCCGGTAATTCGCAGCGAGATGGGCACACTGCGTAACTGGCGTTCTGAATTTTGTGTAATGCGAGGGTGTTCCTATCTGATTTAGCCAACGTAGACCCTCGTATATTAATCATTAGCAATCTCCTAGCACCTCTTATATGAATATGACCCATCCCCTGACAAATAAATCTTCCTGAAATGTACCACGATGAATCGTATGGACATGGAGAGGGACATAAAGTGTTCAGCGGAAACTGCACTTTGACCCTTTAACTGATGTACCAGGTGTATACCTTTTAACCTTTGACCCAATATACCGCTTGTCCGCCATTTTGTCTCTTTTCGTAAAAAATAGTGTCACTTCTAGCGCTATTTTCTGCAGGCTTTATAGTTCATATCACATGAGACGCCCCACTAAACGACAGGTAAGGCATTTTCGCACTGTTGACGCTTACTGGGTTGTGTCTAAACAGCGTTGATTTAGATTTATCGGTGTTTTTATTAGAATAACGCCAGACCTGCATTTTATTGGGGAGGGGGCGAAACGTGCAAAATAAGGGATTCGAACTAAACCTAACAATAGCATTAACAAACAAACGTATGCAATTGAAGACAACGTTAAATCTTTTAAGAAAAAGTATAAATGTTGCCCACTTGATCTTGCTTCTTGCTGCGATTAATATCTGCAATTTGGAACATATCCCTTTATGTCGCCTTTATGTTTTGGAATAACCCAATGAGTAAGGGCCGCCTACATCTTGATTACATTGTAGCTCGTCGTTAATTGGTAAAACAGTCGGACACTCCACTTTTATATAAGTTTTTATTCTATCATTAACCATGACAGGCCGTCCGCTGTCAATAGTGAAATAAAAGTGTTATTGACAGGCTAGGTATTTGTTTGCCCTGTATTAATATTGTTCTTCCAAATGCTTTGTTACACATTGTTAGGTCAACTGGTAAAGAGATGGCATAGGAAACCATGGGCCATTAACATTTTTGAAACTCTAGGGTTCGTGCCCCACTTTCACAAACTTACAGTAGTAGGAGTTCTGATTGACCATTATTAACATATATTCCATCAAGCTGTAACCTGTAAATAACGGAAAAACATCCTTATTGACAGCAGGGGTTCATCTAAACTGGGAAAGAGGGGCACTGCATCCTCTTGTTACAGCCCAGTGCCCCCTTGTTGAATTCAGATTTTAGCTTAATATCCAACATACAGTCTTCACTCAGCGATTGATTCTTTCATAAATACATAGAATTCACTCCCTCGCCTGTGTGTGCTCCCTCTTGTTCAATTTTTCTAGAAAAAAACCTGGACAGGCTACAACCACAGCCTGTCAAAACTGTAGGGAAAATTCTTAGTGATCAATAGCCTCTGTCTCTTATTGCTTACTGGCCCTGAATTCTGTGATATACTACTGTAGTACTTTGTCTAAATCTGTTATTACGTATTATTAGCAATGGCCGAGCCAACCTATGAGCCTTCTACCGGGCATCCTGGGAACGACACAAGCAGCAGCGGGGAGCAGACAACAGACCCGGGACGGCAGCAGGACGTTCTAAGGGAGGAAACGCGCGACGGAGACGTTACCCAGCCTGACGAGGGAGACTCTTCGGGTCTACATGACCACACGTATGGAAGAAGGCAAGATGCCAAATCCAGTTTAGTGCACAGAAGTAGACAAAAGGAAAAACCTACCACAGCTCACATATGTAAGTACTGTGGGTTCAGGGCACCATATCAGGCTAAACTTATACGACACGTAAGAAGACATACAGGGGAAAAACCTTTCAAGTGTGACCAGTGTGACTATTCTGCTGTTCGAAAAGATCAGTTGAACCAACATATGGTTAAACATACCGGTGAAAAACCCTACATGTGTGGAGAGTGCGGATATAGAACGGCATTTAAAAGTACTCTAGACCAACACGTCAGGACAAAACACACTGATGACAAACCCCACATGTGTGAGGAGTGCGGGTACAGGACAGCTGTTAGGTCTCAACTGTCCCGACATTTGAGGAAACATACAGGTGAGAAGCCCTACAAATGTGACCAGTGCGACTATTCAGCTGCACAGAAATATAACTTAGACCAACATGTCATGAGAAAACACACCTGTGAGAAGCCCTACATCTGTGGAGAGTGTCCATACAGAACAACCGAAAAGTCAGCTCTATCCAAACATATGAGACAACACACGGGTGAGAAACCCTTTAAATGTGACCGGTGTGACTATTCGGCTGCACAGAAAAATCATTTAACCCGACACGTCATGACGAACCACACCCATGAGAAACCCTATATGTGTGAGGAGTGCGGATTCAGGACGTCTATTAAGTCCAACCTATCCTTACACATGAGAACACATACAGGTGCAAAACCTTACAGCTGTGACCGTTGTGACTATGTTGCAGCAAGGAAAAATCATGTTGATCGCCACGTCATGAGAAAACACACCGGGGAGAAACCATACTTGTGTAGTGAGTGCGGTTTCAGAACAGCTGATAGGGTCAACCTATCCCGACATATGAGAAAACATACGGGTGAGAAACCGTACAAATGTGACCAATGCGACTATTCTGCTGCACAGAAAGGCACTTTAGACCAACACGTCATGGTGAAACACACCGGCGAGAAACCTTTAATGTGTGACACTTGCGGATATAGGACAGCTGTTAAGTCTGAACTATCCCGACACATGAGGACACATACAGGTGAAAAGCCCTATAAATGTGACCAGTGTGACTATTCTGCTGCACAGAAGGTATGTTTAGACCAACACGTCATGAGAAAACACACCGGTGAGAAGCCATTCATGTGTGACAAGTGCGGATACAGAACGCCTGCTATACATCTCCTTTACCGACATATGAAAAAGCATACAGGAGAGAAACCCTACAAATGTGATCAATGTGATTTTTCTGCAACATGAAAAGAAGGTTTAAATCAGCACAGGATGACAAAACACACCGGTGAGAAGCCCTACGTGTGCGAAAAATGCGGCTACAGGACGGCTGACAGGTCTTGTCTGTACCGACATAAGAGAAAACATACAGGTGAGAAACCCTACTTGTTTGATCAGTGCGACTATTCTACTGCACGGAAAGGTACAGCGTTATGAATCATGGTTAATTACACTTGAGAGAAAATTTGTATTGGATATATTTTTCGCAGCTCTACGGCTTACAAGTATTACTCACTGCAATAGGTATGGAAATACATAAGAAAAATGTCACCAATCTTGTGTATTTCCAATATTTTCTTTCCTCTCTTTCATACAAGGACGTCTTAACATGTGATCCTTTCGTTACAGAGTTTCATGTGGAGCAACCTGTTAACGAGATGCACATCAAAGAGCGGAAGACAGGAGACAAGGGTTGGGAACAAGACAGATGAAAGGACAATGAAACGTATAGAACAGAGGACAGGTTAGCCTGTTTGCCTCTAATGCAAGAGCTTCTTACGAAACAAACTCTGAACGAGATGCACACCGACGACGACGAGACAGAAGACACGGGATGGCAACAGGATGGACAAGACCACGAGCCAGCCCGAGAATCGTACAGCGAGCACCAGGAAACGTGCGTTGCAACCCTACCAACAGGTTTTCCTGTAAACGAGATGCACACCAACGAGGGGGATAGAATATCCATGAGGAGGCAGCAGGACGAACAAGACGACGAGCTATCCCGAGAAACGTACAATGAGGGCAAGGAAACATACCTTGCAGCCCTACTAACAGATTATCCTGCTAAGGAGACGCTCACCGACGACGAGGAGACAGAAGACACGGGATGGCAGCAGGACGAACCAGACGACGAGCTATTTCAGGAGACCTATAGTGATAACCAGGAAACGCACGGCGAAAAACTACGGTCTGGTACTCCTGGGAACGAGCCAAGCAGCAGTGTAGAGCAGACAACAGACCCAGGACGGCAGCAGGACAAGGGCGTTATTAGCGAGGAAACCTGTGGCGGAAACTTTGCCCAGCCGGAGCAAAGAGGCCCATGTCTACAAGCACCGGACATTGCAGGACACAGAAGTAAGCAAGGAGCAAAATCTGCCACAGCTTTGAAATATGGGGAAAGTGGGTACAAGGTACGATACAAGTTTGACCTTACTCCACCTATAAGAAAACAGAAAGGGGAAAGATCGTTCACGTGTGATCATTGTGACTATACTTCTACTGAGAAATCCCGTATGGAACGACATGTCATGAAACACACCGGTGAAAAACCCTACATGTGTGGGGAATGTCCATACAGAGCAGCCGAAAAGGCACTTCTATTCAACCATATGAGACAGCACACGGGAGAGAAACCCTATAAATGTGACCAGTGTGACTATTCTGCTGCACAGAAAAAGAATTTAGACCGGCACGTCATAATGAAACACACCGGTGAGAAACCCTTCATGTGTGAGGAGTGTGGATACAGAACGGTTCATAATTATGAGCTAGCCAATCATATGAAGAGACACACAGGTGATAAACCTTACAGTTGTGATCGTTGTGACTATGTTGCAGCTGAGAAACACCATTTAGTCCGACACGTCATGAGAAAACACACTGGTGAGAAACCCTACCTGTGTGATGGGTGCGGTTTCAGAACAGATGATAAGGACAAATTATCTGTACATATGAGAAAACATACAGGCGAGAAACCTTACAAATGTGACCGGTGCGACTATTCTGCTGCACAGAAAGTACAGCTAGACAGACACGTCATGAAGAAACACACCGACGAGAAACATTGTCAACCAGGATCCCTAAGTTTGTAAAAGTCTTTATAGTAGGACAACAACTCTAGTGTTTCAGAACTATTAATGTACAAAAATGGGCACTTAATGTCTCCAAAGTGACCAGGTTACAATGGAAGCAACCAAGTTCGCTCCAGTCTTTTTTTGTTTACTTTTCTCAGCTCTAAAAGAGTGTTCTGTTTCAGGCTTGTTTTGTACGAGATAGATAGAACGTTGCATCTATCATATATGACACTTTTCTGTTGCAAATAAATGCTGCAGGTATTTAAGCTATTTGTGTTTTCTTCTTTCTTACGGTGACAGTGTATGAGTCAAATATGTATCACATTGATATCTACGAATATAATAAAAATTCCATTCTGTATTTGTCTGAATTGTCCCAACACTACCATACGTTGCTTCCATCTATCCGGGAACTAGTTCTAAAGGGCAGATACATTATCTATCAGTCTTTGAAGAGCATAAAATTTAATACTGCTTATTCTCTGGAATTCTTTGTGATTCTTTGGAAAACACATCAAAAGCCATATGATAACTTGTCTTGATGTAATTATATCATAATATCATTAAAAATGGGTTATCAAGCTATCTTGATTACCTTTTTTTAGGGAAAGCTTTATCATCCCCATAATTCGAAACAGCATTGTCACATTTTACGAACTTGACTTCAAGAATCTAGTGCAAAGCGAGGTCGTCTTAGTCTAAAGCATTATCGGGACCCCCATGCAGACCCCTTTGTATTGGAAACTTGAATTCGTCAAGGGGGAAAGAAAGCCTGCCTATAAATACGATGAACAACATTTAATGGTCATGAAGAAGGATGCACAAAGCGTTCGACGTTGACCTGCACTTCGACCCTTCGAACCGAAGTATCAGGTTCATAAATTTTAACCTTTGACCTAAAGTACCGTTTGTCCGCCATTTCGATTTTTCCTGAAAATATCTCTATCCAATCTGATGGACTTTTACTAGGCTTTAAGGGTCATGTTGCAGCGGCCTCTCCACTAAACGACAGGTAAGGTATCTGTGCACTGTTAACTCTTATTCGGTCGTTTGTTAACAATGATGACTTAGATTTATGGGCGTTTTGGAAGAGAACGTCAGACCTGCATTATATTGGGGAGGGGGATGAAACCTGCAAAACAAGGGATTCAATAAATATACCTAACAAGGTTGGCCTATTGCCGCAACAAGCAAACGGATGCAGTTATGCAATAAACTATACAATGTTGGACCTTTTCGGATAAGTTTAATTGTAGCCCAGATGGTCGTGAATCGTGCTATTCTACCTCTTCCACCCCACCAATACATGAAGTTGGAAACTACACTTTTAGATTACGTTTTATTCAATAACTATATTATTGTGTACTGACCCCTTTAATAAGGTTTAGAATCTTGTGATAAACTTTCTTTGCTTAAATCTGCAATGCATAATATTAGCAATGGCCGAGGCAACCTTTCAGCCTCCAGGTGAGGAACCGCACACTACGCATTCTGGGAACGAGGCAGGTAGCAGTTTGGAGCAGACAACAGACCCGGGACAGCAGCAGGACGTTCTAATCGAGGAAACGTGTGACGGAGACTTTGCCCAGTCTGACGAAGGGGGTTCTACATATCTGCATGTATCGGGCAGTGCAGGACACAGAAGTAGGCAAAGGGAAAAATCTGCCACAGCTCACATTTGTACGTACTGTGGGTACAGTACAAGAGTTAAGGCAAATCTGAAACGACAAGCGCGAAAACATACAGACGAAAAACCTTACACATGTGACCAATGTGATTATTCTGCTATACAGAAATGCCAAATTGACCGACATGTGTTGACGAGGCACACTGCTGAGAAGCCATACAAATGTGACCAGTGTGATTATTGTTCTGCACTGAAAGGACGCTTAGACAGACACGTCATGAAAAAACACGCAGGTGAGAAACCATACAAATGTGATCAGTGTGACTATTCTACTGCACGGAAATGCCGCTTAGACGAACATGTCATGATAAAACACACTGGAAAGAAGCCCTACATGTGTGGTGAGTGTGGATACAGAACGGCTAGCATGCCTTACCTATCTCTGCATATTAGAAAACATACAGGAGAAAAAATCTGATTAATGTGACAATTCAGCTGCACAGAAATTTGCATAAGTGTTACCAAAGTGTAGAATGCTTAACGATGTAGAAGTGAGCATTTTGATTCATGTATCAAGCAAATCAGGTGATTTTCATAGTTGCCAAAAATGGTTGTAATGGTAGAAAAGTTGGCACCGATATTAAATACTAGTAAGGTATAATAAAGTGAGCAATTGAGCTATTCTTTAGTACACAATCAGGCACTGTGTGACTTTATGTTGTTTTAATGTGTAGGTGTAAGGTGTTGACTGAATGACAGAGAGAATGTGTAATCATCTACATATAAGTACTGAAGAAATTTAGTACTGTTGTGAGAAATGAAATAAAACATAATAATGAATTACTTTATGAAGGTATGAGGTCGTGGACTCTCGTTCTCTGTGTACTTCTGCTTTTTTTTGCTGGCTTGCTGAATGTACACGCTGTGAAATAGAACTTCATTGTTCCCTAAAAACAAATAACTCAATACTGACTGTCATGAGTACTATTAATATTATTGTTGCCGATGGTGGCTACTGGATTTTGTGTGTGCAAATAACCTAGTTTTGAAAGTAGGTGAATGGGAACAGATGAAGTCCAACTATTTTGCAGTAGTCAACATGAAAGGACGGAGATCCACTAAGAAAAAATATACAAGAAATGGAAGAATGTAATTATAAGACGTTGTGCTGTATTTTTGCACGAAATTTTACAACCAGCAAAACATTCACATCAAGATTAATGTCGCTCTTTTGCAATTCATATTTAGAATCCAACACAAATAATTCAAGGCAAACATATTCATCATTAACAGCCATGTGTAATTTACAAAAGGTACACACTTTGCTGTTCAAGTTGAGGTATGGGATAACAATATGGTTCCCAACAACTTGGAAAATCACTGAACAATGAATTCAAAGTCATGTCTTCATTGTTGTCCGAGTGTTATAAAAGTAAAACAGAAACCATGACGAAAATCTGCTTAACAAAGCATGAATAAACTTTGCAATACTGCAGCTAATACGGTTTCGCACTAACGTGACTACGGTGTAAGGTCATAGGTAATACTTTCCGAGGTTCAACCAACCAGGGTACTGGAGGTGACGTCACATTCAAACACACTACATGTATATTACAGTTATATTTCCAATGATAATGTTTATTGACCATTCCAACTTAAACCACTGTCTAGGTTTCCTTATTTGCTCGAAGTCTTTTTTGCAAGACCAAAAGTGTAACATTTTGTTTCATGTTTCACCACAAAGGCCCATCATACTCTACCTTACAGGCTTGTAAATGCTTTTTTTGTGTACAGTTGATTAAAGCAGAAATCACTCTGACTTACATAAATGATTATAAACACCAAACATCATTACAACGCTACCTTACCTTACCTTACAATGCCACTGAAAAGGGAAAATTACTGTTAGAAACACTGATGCAAATGTCACCTTCCTATTGAAACATCCAACAGTGATGACGGATATTTGAAAATGTAGTGATTTGCAATTTATATTTCATCGATATTTTCTGGAGTACTTTGCTCTGCTAATTATATATTTGTTTGAAGCTTCAAGTCTCCATATTAAACACAGAATCGCAAAAAATGCTCTGTTCTTGTTTATGCAATAATAAGTAATATAATACACAGCAATACAAAGTGTGGATTGTCAACTGTAATGAACTTGTGTAAAGTTACAATTGTTACCTCCAAAAAAATCATGAGGGCTCATACTCTACACTTCTAGTTTCA
Source organism: Branchiostoma lanceolatum (assembly GCF_035083965.1). Classification (NCBI taxonomy): domain Eukaryota; kingdom Metazoa; phylum Chordata; class Leptocardii; order Amphioxiformes; family Branchiostomatidae; genus Branchiostoma; species Branchiostoma lanceolatum. The sequence continues at coordinate 1,820,677 of NC_089739.1, read as the reverse complement.
TTTACTTTTCCAGATGTTGTTTGCTGCCAAACATCAACCTTTGCAACAAAATAAGCAAATGATAAATTATGGTTTTCCTTGGACATTGGCTAATTTATAAACAACCACTAGAGGGACTGAGGAAAAATAATTAACCAGAAGTAAACATTACATCTGCACAATATACGTCCGTATTTCCTACAAATCATATCATGCACACAGTTTGATAATGGTTTCTAAGCATCTTTTGATAAACCATTGTTAAATAATAAGTCTGTTTCTAAAACAGCCCCAAAGTGCTACAAGTTTTTCTATGTCAAAGTTACCAATGGTTTAACTTGTACCCTGTACGGCAATTAGGGGTGTCAATAGTGGCATGAAAGTCCAACGGGAACTGCCAACATGTGCTTTCTGATTTGGTAAGACAGTTGGTTGCCAGAGAGTCTTAACAATCTAAAATTGGACGACACTGTTTTAATGTGTCTTTTGACAAAGCACCATCACTAATAGATGACATAATATGGTTCAACCTGAATGTTGGGGCCTGCAAGCGTTTGTTTTCCAGACAGATTCATACAGATTCCATGTTGCATGTGGGTTCTGCCTGGTCTTTGTTAGAGGTTAGAGTTACTAGTTAAGTAGCAGAGCTGTTTATCATTCTCGGTGGTACACCAATTCAATTGGGAGGATCTTGGATCCAGACACTTAACACTAAATGGTCTTTTTGCTAGTGCTTAGTCATCTCTACGGTTTTTCAAATGATCGCAATGATCTTTTGATAACCTTCATGTTCTTCCTATAATCTCTTAATAGTTTGCAAAAAACTACATTTTCTGGCCTATGTATATGGTTCAAGTTGAACCGCAAACTACACATAAGCCCATTTTTTCGCTTAGCGGTTGCCAGATTATCTCCCCTCTGTGGAAATGTGGATTTAATCATTGTATATCCACATTAGGGTACAAAGAATTCAGCTGCGAGGCAGTCGGGCCTGTGCCATAAGATATATTTCCAACATCAAGGGAATCAGTGGTGGGCTGGAACTGGCCCTGCCCTGTCTGATCATGACCACTGGTCACTACAGCTGTGGTGTTTGTTTTGGAATCAGTGATGGCCTGGGACTGGCCCTGTCCTGTCTGATCATGACCACTGGTCACTAAAGCTTCTGTGGTGTTTGTGTTGGATTCAGTGATGGATTGAGACTGACGTTGCCCTGTCTGATCATGACCACTGGTCATTACAGCAGCTGTGATGTTTGTGTTGGATTTAATGATAGGCTGATACTGGCCCGCAACTTTGTACAGAGAATTCAGCTTTGAGGCAGTTGGCCCTGTACCATAAGATAGATTCCCAGCCTCAAGGGCTTTACGGATGGCCAGAGACTGGCCCTGTCCTGTCTGGTCATGACCACTGCTCAGTACAGCAGCTGTGGTGTTAGTGTTTGATTCATTCATTGTCTGAGTCTGACCTTGCCCTGGTCGACCATTTTGGATGTCCATATTTTCGTAATGGTGATCCTGACCACTGGTCACTACAGCAGCTGTGGTGCTTGTGTTTGATTCAATTATTGCCCGAGACTGACCCACGACTTTGTACAGAGAATTCAGCTTTGAGGCAGTTGGCCCTGTACCATAAGATAGATTTCCAGCCTCAAGGGCTTTACGGATGGCCTGAGACTGACCCTGTGCTGCCTGATCATGACCACTGCTCACTACAGCAGCTGTGGTGTTTGTGTTGGATTCAATTATTGCCTGAGTCTGGCCCTGCCCTGTACGATCATTTTGGATGTCCATATTTTCGTAATGGTGTTCCTGGCCACTGGTCACTACAGCAGCTGGAGACTGAGCCTGAGACTGACCCTGCCCTTTCTTTTCATGGCCATAGATTACTACCTGATTCCGCCCCTGCCCTGTGCGACCTTTTTGGTTGTCTACATCTTCGTAATGGTGATCGTTACCACTTGTCACTATAGCAGCTGTTACATTAGACTGAACCTGCCCTGTCTGATCATGGCCACTAGTGGATGCCTGCCCCTGCCCCGCACGACCTTTTTGGTTGTCCACATCTTCGTAATGGTGATCATGACCACTGATCTCTACAGAAGCTGTGACCTGAACCTGAGTATGACCCTGTTCTGTCTCATCATGACCATTAGTGGATGTTGGTGCTGCCCCATCTACGTACTGAGGATTTGGTTTCAAGGCAGCTAAAACTTTGTTATGTGATAGTTTGTTGTGCGATATATTCCCAACTTTGAGAGATTGAGTGCTAGCCTGAAACTGCCCCTGCCCTGTCTGATTATGGAGGTTACCTATATCTTCATATTGGTGGCCATCACCTCCGGTCTTTACGGCTGTGTTTCTGTTGCTACCGACAACATTGGCATTTTGCCCTGAAATGGGATGCATGGTCCTCTTCTTGCACTGGCACACTATGAGAATGATGATGCCAACCAGGACAATGCCAGCTACCGGACCACATATAGATCCAATGAGAACAGTGAGGGGGAAACTTGGGGAACTGCTGCTTTCTGGTTTGTCTGAAGTGATTGCAAGGGGGGAGGGTAGGGTTGCTCTTGCTTTACCTACAGGACATGCTGTTGAGTCGGCATTACGTTTGAAGTACCAGTGATAACGAGCGGTGACGTATATCATTTCTTTAGGATTGACAATTGCAAGCTTCTGCCCCTGTAATTTCTTGGGTTGAGCACAGATCATCTTGTCCTTAAACGAAGGAAATTCAGTAACAATTTTCCTGAAGGGAGCCATCCCACATTCACACTGCACAGGGTTCCCATCAAGTGCAATAGTAAGGCTAGATGAGAGAAAGCCATGTGCTGAAGGCGTAATGACAGAAATATTGTTTGACCGAAGGTCCAAATGTTCGAGTTTGGGCAGATTCGAAAATGCACCAAAATGAATGTGTTTAATCTGGTTGGAGCACAGGTTCAACTTTTGTAGTCGGGGCAGATTTGCAAATGTACCAACCTGGATCTTTGTGACTTGATTGGAGGCCAGTGTCATATTTTGGAGCTGGGATAGATTTTTAAATGCACCAGGTTGAATCGTTGTTATTTTATTGCAGGACAGCAGCAACATTTCGAGCAGGGGTAGATTTGCAAATGTTTCTGCCTGAATCACTGTTATTTGGTTATACATCAAGTTTAGCCATTTGAAATTGATTAGACGTAATAATGAACCTGGCTGAATCGTTGTAAGCGGGTTGCTGGTTAAAACAATCTTTTCGAGCTGGGATACCATTGGCATTGCAAATGTATCTGCATTAATCTTTTTTATCTGGGCGTGGCGAATAATCAACGTTTTTAGCCCGGGCAGATTTGCGAAGAAACCAGCTTGAATCGTTGTTATCGGGTTGCCAGACAGAAGCAAGCAATATAGCCGGGGTATATTTGCAAATGTACCCGTCTGGATCTTCGTTATCTTGTTGCTTGACAGCCGCAAATTTTGGAGCTGGGGTAGATTGGCGAATGCACCAGGTTCAAACATTGTTATGTGACTGTTTATTATCCCCAAGTGCAGAAGGTTGGTCAGATTTGCAAACGCTCCTGCTTGAATCTTTGGTATCTGGTTACCGGACAGGTCCAACCATTGTAACTGGGGTAGATTTTCAAATATGCCTGCTCTAATTTTTTTTATTCGGTTGTATCCAAGGAGCAGCTGTCTCAGCTGGGGTAGATTGGTGAATGTAGAATGATTGATATTAGTTATTTTATTCCAATGTAGCCACAACTCTTGGAGATTGAGTAGACTGGATAAATGAACAGTGGTGATGTGATTCTTACTCAAGTCCAAATGAGTCAAATTCTTAAACTTCACCAAGTCAGACTGATTTATGGTTGTAATGAGATTACCTCTCAATTTCAAGTCGGAGATGGATGTTGGGAGGTTCTGAGGGATGCTGGTGAGGCGCATGGAGCGACATTGACAGGTGGATGATGGTGCGCAGCTGCAGCCAGCTTCTGGCATGTGAGGCTCCTTCAGGATGATGAGAAGGAAAATCAGCAGATGTCGCAACCTTCTTCCCATGGTGTCCTGCCACCTAAACGGAACAGGAAGCACCTCTGTAAAGCCACAACACGTATACAGCACAATACCCGAAAAGTGCGTTGTAAAGCTATCTGCCACCCAACAATCATGATCACACGATGTCCGGATTAAAGATACATAAACCAGAAGATTTGCAGCAGTATCAAGAAAAGCCGCTACGATGCCCATTATCGAACTTGACCTTCGTCTTTCCACCTGCAAAAATATTATCGCAAGCCATCCAGGGTCGTTACGTTATTAGTGGCCCAAAATATTTGGAAACACACTCTTTTTCTTTTTGCTGCCCTGCTTATAGAAAACGTGATCCAGTTATTGTTTATTTACGGTCTGTAACGAACGTTTCGAAATTTCTCTAGTCTTAATAATTTGCGTATGGTTGTGTTGATTGTCTGCAGCTGCCTTGTGAATATTGATATGAGGGTTGTTTACTATTTTTGCTTACATTCTTATGACTACGTTTGCGTCTTTCAGATAAGGAAATCATCATCATCATATCGGGCGGCTTGCCCGGACTAAGGTTGCTCTTTCCCTCCAGACGGAAATAAGAAATCATTATATGACTCTTAATGATTTAATTGTATCAAATGAGTAATATTACGCTAATGAAGGTGTTGACTATCTGAAGCTGGCTATTTAAATATTTATATTCAGGTTCTTGCTCTTTCTTCTGACGTTTCTATAACTTTATTTGCACCTGCTAGGAGCTCGTATAGATCGTCCAAGACACGGGGTTTTATTCTTGTAAGGTGCGTCCTTTCGTAGCTAATCCGTGCTGTTGCGTGACAAACAACCCAAGATATGTAAATGAGGTGCTGATTGTCTGTAGCTGGCTGTTTGAATATTAATATTGGGGTTGTTTTGCAGACCTTTCAGTGGCTTCTATGATCGTTTGGATGTTTGTACAATTTCAAGGCAGAAAGTGCCCCCCCCCCTGTTTGCTGTTGATCTTGTAGGATACGTGCTGCAGTAGTTGGTTGTTATGTATATAATAAACTGTTGTGAATTTATGTGGCCCTAGTGGCATAACTATGTCTATGTTGATTGTCTAAAACTTGCAGTTTGAATATTAAGATAAGGTGTTTTTTTTTTCTTTTTGCTGTTTCTGTGACTTTTTGTACGAGAACAGGGTGAGGCAACCAGCAGCAGGATAAAAACGAAATTGTACAACATTTGGATGATTTTGAATGTGCAGAAAGTGATCCCCCATGTTTCCTTCTGTGATTGTAGTAGTTTCTCGTTTATAATATGTAACAAACAGTTTTAAATTTCTGCGGCATCAGTGATATAACGATGTTGATTGTCTGGAGCTGGTTGTATGAATATTGACATTCAAGTTGTTTACTTTTTTTGCCAACGTTTTTATGCTGATCAGGGAATCCGTCAAGTGAAAATTTAACGAATTATCTAAAACGGACCATCTGGGTATTTCTGAAATATCATTATAGGGCTGTATTTAGTAGTCACCTTTCCACAAATGACCCAAAGGATTAAAGTTTTAGAGCGTAATGCGCCTGTTCCCCTTTTCAGAACTCAACTGATCATCTGCAGATGTAAGGTCAGGAGACTGTTAAATGTCTTCTGCTTGCTGGGCTCCTCCAGCCTTATTGGAAAACGTCACAATCTTCTATCCCAACATATGGTTGTAAAAATGGTATTGAAAACAAATTTACCTGTAATGATTATCCACAGACATAGATACACCTACCTTGTAAGCCAGTGAGAGTAGCTTCAAATCATATTTTGTAGATACTCGTGAAGAACCTTAGACACCAGTTGCTATTGTTCTTCTAAGGTGCGTTTTTCGGAGCCTGATCCGCAATGCCGCCTGACAAACAACGAGTGATTATTCTTCCGTAAATGGTGGTGTTAATTGTCTGAATCTGGCTATTTGAATATTAATATCAAAGTTGTTTACTCCTTTTTCTGCCGTATTTCTTACGTTTTTTAAACCTGAAAATTTCAACCATTGTCTCAAAAAAGGTCGATCTGCCTCGTAGTATGATAACAAAGAGTCTTCAGTAGAGAACTGTGTTTAGTAATCATTCTCGTCTAGATAATGCAATTGTACCTAAAGTCTGGATTTGTGTAGGTACATAAGCTGTAAGTTGTTATACTTCATTGTCTAACAGACTTTTTCCTAAGTTTTTGGGGAATTGGCTAGGGAAGTTGCCATGGCCAATCTGAATTCTCTGGTCCTGAATTTTTTTTCTGACGTCATCAAAGGAAAACGTCAGGTCGCAGCAGCCGTATGCCCTTCTTCAGAACTAACAAATCTCCAAGCAAATGTCGGGGGTTGGGTCGATATCTAGCCGATGGGATTTTCTGATAGCCATCTTAATAACCCTTGATAACAGTTAGAAAACGTTACAAGCTTTCGCCCAAATATCTGCTTTGAGATTAAGCTAACCCTCATTAATGAATAACTACTGACTACACAGCATTACAACATTAAATGGCTATCCACTAGAATATATTTGTGTATTTCTGCCACTTTGATTTAAACGAATAAGGATCAAAAAGATTGGTTGAAGAAACAAACGTACCTTTCACGCCTATCAGAATAGCTTAAGTCGGCACCTTCTGGACAGGAGGTCGTGTAGAATGTCTCAAGCACCGGTTGCTGCTGTTCTTGTAGGGCGCGTCCTTCGGTAGCTGATCCGTAATGCCACGTGACAGACAACCTAAGCATAGTCTAAAGTATAGGGACCTTTTTTTAATTGTCTGAGGCCGGCTATTTGAATATTGATGTTAACGTTGTTTACAATTTTTACCAACGTTTTAATGACTGTATTTGCACTTTTCATGCAAGGGTTTCAAAAGAAGGATAAAGAAACCGTTGTCTTTAAAAGTTTTTATGATTTTACAATCATTATGAATTAGAATTATTTTTTTAAATTTTTTAAATTTTTTTAATTCTTATTTATTTCGCACATGAAAAAATACATGTACAATTGAGAAAATGACTGTGAAGTGCAGGGAAGGCTGAAAGCTAAGTGCTTATATAAAAGCCTCCCTTATATATGTTATCAATCAGATTATGACAAAGTCAGTATTATGTTGATGACGTAGGTCTCGAAATTTGTGTTCTGTTGTAAATGCACTGATACAAGCAAAGTGTAAATTTCCTGGACCCGGCAAGTTTTCATCTACACCACTCTGTAACTCATACGCACTTACAATCCAGTTAATCGTCTATAAACTCGGCAAAGTTTATTTGAAATATCTGTCGACTGGAGTAAAACGACATGCGGACGTGACCCGTACTCACTGGAGTATCAGGTTTGTAACCTTTCACCTGTAACCCGTTGCTACCACGGCAGCCGCCATTTATGGTCGACGTCATCTTCTTCAGGATTCATTTCTTCTCTGAACTGACGGCCTTTAAGATCGCAGATATCGGAAACCACGGCAAACCGACAGGTAAGATATTTTATTGTTGTTTACACTAGCTATGTGGTGCTTTTGTAGAATACGAAGTGTGTTTGTAATCGGTATTGGATAGGAAGATTGTAACTGTAATGCGTCAAATGTATATGTAACAGCTGGAACTTGTTGTGTTGTATTATGTTGTTGTATTGATACAACCAGTGCAGTGGGTACCTATCTAAGTAACGAGGCATGAGTAACAGTAGTAGTGAGGTGCTCAAGAGGCCTCCTCGAACAAAGGACGCCTATTTTACGTATTCATTTCACGTCTGATGATCGGAAAGACGCAGCTTCTACCAGAAAAATCTCTCCCGGATTCAAACGGGTCTCCCAGTTACGTACCAACTAATTTAAACCAGGTGCTCAACTGTGAAGCCGCTTCCAATTGAGTTACAGGGGCATTACAATTTATACCTTGAAAGTATCATAAAAAATTCCCGAAAGCTCGAAAGATTCGTTTTTGTTACCTGTATTATGAGTAGGTCTGGGAATTTTTTTAATTTTCTATTAGAATAAAAAAAAAATACCCGTCCACATTCTCCAGTTTCATCACGCTGAGAAACTGGCTGGAAGCGGGGTCAAGTGGGGTTAAGGACTTGGCAATTTATCTTGAAGGAAGCTGGTGGTGACTTGAGGCTCCTACTAGTAGCTAGCATCCCAGGACACATGTGCAGGGTCAATAGAAGTCCTTGACACTAGTTTCGGGTTGTTCACTTTTCCCAGAAAAAAACTAAATAAGCTTAAGAAAGACTACTGAAGGGGTTTAGATTTTAAAATCAGTGTGAAATGAAAAAAAAGAACTTTGCAAACTATTTCAAAGAGTTACGAAATGTATATATGTTTGTTGTTCATGTTGTCCCCACCCTTTTCTGGTTTCTAAGCCCCCTGATTTATATTTATATTTCCAATATTTTCTCTCCTTATCTCACAGATGGACGAGTTTATAAGTCGGCATCGCGTCAAGGATATTCATCGTGAACAAACTACGAACGAAACTAACATCAAAGAGGAGGAGACAGGAGACACGAGATGGCAACGTGACGAAGAATGCGAGCCATTCCAGAAAACATATAGTGATGACCAAGACACCTACGACTACTACGGCGCAACCCTACAAACCGGATATCATGGGAACTTGCGGGGAACTAACAACTGCGGGGAGCAGACAACCGACACGCGGCGACAGCAAGACATTCTAAGGGAGGAAACTGGCGGGGTAAACTATCAATTGGGGATGTGCAACATGGGGAAACAGACAACAGATACGGCATGGCAGCAGGACGAGAAAAAAGACATTCCAAACGACGCTTGCCGTGTAAACTTTACCGAGTATGACGAAGAATTATTGCCGCAGACAGCTGCAAAGAGCCATGCAGTACAGGCGGGCAGCCATGTGCTTAAGCATACCTTCATTTGCTGGAAATGTGGTTACAGGTCGACTAAAAAGAGTCACCTGTTTAGACACATGAGACAGCATACTGGTGAGAAACCCTACAGATGTGACCAGTGCGACTATTCTGCAGCACGGAAAGAAGATTTAAACCAACACGTTATGATAAAACACACCGGTGAGAAGCCGTACGTATGTAGAGAGTGTTGGTACAAGACTGCTATTAGGGCTAACCTATCCCGACACATGAGAACACATACAGGTGAGAAATCCTATAAATGTGACCAGTGCGATTATTCTGCAGCGGTTAAATGCGCCCTGGACAAGCATATGACTAAACATACCGGTGAGAAACCCTACATGTGTAAGGAGTGCGGATACAGGACGGCTGATAGGTCTCACCTCTCCCGACATATTAGGACACATACGGGCGAAAAACCCTACAAATGTGACCAGTGCGATTATTCTGCTGCACAGAAAGGCGAATTAGACCGACACGTGATGGTAAAACACACCGGTGAGAAACCCTACATGTGTAGACAGTGTGGGTACAGGACGGCTGACAGGTCAGCTCTATCGCGACATACAAAAACGCATTCCTGTGATAAATCTTACAAATGTGACCAGTATGACTATTCCACAACACATAGATTGATGATAGAAGAGATATAGAGTGACACGTCATGATAAAAACTCTGGTGCGGTACCCTTCACGTGTGAAGAGTGCGGACACAGCACAGCTATTAGGACCGAGCTAACCCCCCTTACTGTGAGGAAAAAGCATGTGTAAACCCTACAAATGTACTATTCTACAACACAAAAAGCTAGTTAATATAATAGTAGTAGTATCCAGTATTATATTAACTAGCTTTTAGTGTTGTAGAATAGTCACATTTGTAGGGTTTACACATGCTTTTCCTCATATAAACACATAGCAAAACTTACGGGTGAGAAACCCTGTATTTGCGAGAATAACAGATACATCACGGCTGATAGACTTGCATCAATAAATGACCAAGTACTTGCGAAAAAGCCTCCATCCCTGTTGAGTGTCACTGTAGCATGTAATTATAATAATGATGATTAATAATAATAGCTGTGATGAGGTAATAATTTACATTAAATAGCCAATTTCTACTGTCACTAAATACAAAATATAAGTGATGCAAGTATATTAGTGTTGCAGTACTGTCAATGGTCAAATGATGGCGTTTTGAAAGACGAAGTGCTCATGTTGCACGGAGTGCAACTTTTATATCTTTTATCCTTTGTAAAAGAGAGTCTGGGATCAAGTTGTTGAATATGATATTGCCCCAGGCGTCTGTATGGAGAGCAAACGACACGTAGAAATGTGCTGTGATGATATGCATTGCAGATATGATGATTTCGACCAGTCCGAAGCAGAATTAGTCTGACTCATGGGGACAAACCGTTGGTGGTAAACTGGGAGTGTTGATGGCACAAACAAACAAACAAAACCGTTTCACTGGTTGTCTTAAATTATAGCTTCAGTTGAGAAAGTAATAAAACAGCCACACAGTAATATATGTACAAGTAAATTGTACACGTAAACACGTATGCTGTTTGTTAAACTTTTACTGACTAAATACATGTACTAAAATGTATAATTAAGTTTTTATACATATCCTCGTGTTTTGCTATAGCGTTACAGTTTTTGCGTTGAATAAGTCGGCAAATTCACCAAATTTCAATTACAATGTATCACAATAACATTCTTAAACATTACAGCAAATATTGACAGTATGTTTATAGCGCGCGAGATTTGTACGCAGTTTATGTATGTATGGAATGAGCAGTCCTTGTTCTACCGTCCCAGGTTTTGTGTTGAATACGTAGGTAACTGCGTGATGTAGCATACGTAATCTTTACTGGATGATTATAAACATTAATGTAGAAATCGATTTTGACATCTCTGATCTTGGTGAGAAATACACAGGTCTTAGATTAATTGTGATACGAGTATTGTGTTTCAATCTTTTGTCAAACACTTTGTTTATAACTTTGTTGTAGACCTTACGCATGACGAACACGATGTCAATCTCTTACAATCATCATCATCGTAGAATACTTAACTTCATCATTCTGGTCTTACAGTAAGTCTCCAAGATAGTTAATAACAGTTCTGGCCAGCATTCTTCACATTTCTTTTAGTGAGTCATGTTAGAGAAGAATCAAAAGACGTTTACTCTCTACCAGAAGTACAGCTAATTCAAAATGGTCGAATAAACAAATATAACAGTACATCTCACTCACTCACTCACTCACTCACTCACTCTCTCCCATAGCTTAGTCAGCCGTCGGGGCAGCAAAGCGTTCAGTAAAGGTTCTCCACTGCTGGCGGTCTTCCGCCAGTCTGGTCGTCTGGTACAGTACATACATGTGTCAATATATTAAGAGCATCTGTCGAACCGACTCATCTGTCGAACCGACAGGAGAGTCAATCAAGAACAAATGCTCCTACTTAACATATACTTGAATATGAAACCAACAGTGTAAGCAATATACGATAGGAAACGAATGAAAAAACAACAACACTAAGTTCTGTCTATCCGGAATCGCAGAAGCCATACGAACACAAGACAAAAAATAAGCTTAACTCTCATGGTGCGAAGTGAATAAAACACATTGACCGCTACCTTACTAAAATATCAGTCCACAACACTTTAATATGAAACTAACAGTGCTTTAAACAATATACGATTAGAAACGAATGTAAAGCAACACTGCGTTAGGTATATCGGGAATCGCAGAAGCCAAACGTACACAATCCAAATAACAAGCTTTATTCCCTTGGGGTGAAGTAAAATACATTGACCGCTACCTGCTTTTGCTTTTTTTTTTACTTTTCTCCCTCCTTTCCTCGCTTCTCGTGATCTTTGCTATTTGTATCACTTCTTGGAAGTCTACTAATGTTTAGAAATGAAATTTGAAAAAAAAAGAAATTTAAACAGTAGTTCATGCTTCCTTTTGATGTTCTGACTGGCGTTACTTTTTGAAATTGAACTGTTTTTATATGAAACGGTATGAATATTCAGACTGCTTCGGACAAGCTTTGAATATGTCTGTCTTGTTTCTTGACATACGTGGCAGGGTCTCATTTGTGCCATTGTTACGGCAGACATGCTTGTTGATATATTTCCTCACATCGGCCATGCCCAATCCCAACTTTTCCAGGTGTTTAGGGCTGGTGCAACGAGGTGTAAGAACGTAACTGAACGGCATATAAAACGGATGCGCACTTACAGGACCGGTGCACTTCCTAAAAAAACAGTCGTACATCTTTCGATCCAGTTCAGACAGCCACAGCATACGGCAGTCGCAGTGAATGGGATTACCTTGTATATACATGTGTTTCACCCACACGGCACCCGGAGAGGCAAGACCCAGATCAGCTGCCGAAAACGTGGTTAGCTTGTTAAAGGCGACTCCGACAGCCTCAACATTTTTCACTCCGTTTTTTGTTGCCAAATCGAATCGTACATTGGTTAAAAGATTATGAGATAAATCGAGCCATTTGAGTTTCTTTAAGTGTTTCACAGACTCCCAATTGATTGTTGTAATGTTGTTGTAACTAAAATCCAGGTTTTGGACGGATGAGAACACTTCGTAAAAGCCTGGGATCGTTTGGATTCGGTTGTAGTGGAGGTTAACATTGATCCCTATGCGTTTTAGACCAGGTGGGAAACTAGTCGGAAAACTAGTAATGTTTGACTTCGGGCAGTAGATATCGAACATGGCGTATTTTTTCACATAGCAGTGAGCCGGTAACGCGTAATCGGCACTCATGCTTGCTACAAATTGCATAAGAATACAGCCATACAAATATTTTACGACCATTACAATTAGCAAGATAGGAAAATCTTTGAAAATGTACCTCAAATAGTCTAGATGACAACTTCAGAATTGCTAACCTGATAAATATTTGAAAATTGCTGTTCGTATAAATTGATATATATATATATACGGATCAATTCATTAGTCAATTAATCAATAAACTGATATATCACATGTACATCTGTAGACAGCGTTCAAGGAAACGTTCCTGCAATAGTTAAACTCCTAGTTTGAAAATCGCTTCCTGCCTTTCAAAACTCTTCAATTTTCTTTTTAAACTCCAAACCTATAGATATATACACTATATATTTGTATGTTGATTAATATGTTTCATCAACATCTAAAGACTGTATGTGGCGTTATAAATGGGTACCTGTTATTCACCTCGTAATCTGGAAACCGTTATGTGCTACTTCAAAATTTTTTACTTTCTTCTAGTGAATCAGTATATATTGTTTGGGATATCCAATCTACACCTTAAGGCTACAGACCTTCAACGGTTCTAGATTCTCAGGTAAGGTATTTACGGTCCCCCGAAAGTGCGAAATGGAACGAAATGGAACGAAATGGAACGAAATGGAACGAAATGGAACGAAATGGAACGAAATGGAACGAAATGGAACGAAATGGAACGAAATGGAACGAAATGGAACGAAATGGAACGAAATGGAACGAACTTAAACAACATATGTAACATTATGATGTGAGATACCACTAGATAGCGAAATATAAGGAGTAGACCGGAACAGGAAGCATTTTAAATACAGAAGTGAGTGGTAAATACATAATATTACGTGTTTTATTTCTTGAATCTATGTGATAATATTAAATACAACATTTTTGTCGCGTTTGGGTGACTAGATTCTTCCTTGAAAATGGAAGCGCCGCGTGCAAAGAGATCCGCCGCTCTTCCTTGTGTACCAACGATCTGCAAATGAACTGCTGCAAATAGCGGGGAAAACAAGCAAACGGAACTAAGTATCGAAGTTAGGACCAGATTATACAGAAGTTGGTGGTAACATTGCATCTCTAAGAGGGCATGAGGCAAGCGTTATCTTATTATGTATACAGCTAGCGTGTTTGCGTGTTGTGTGAACCGTGAAATACATGTCCTCCTCGTTCACACTCTCCCTTTGTTTTGTCGGGAACAGGGAAGCAGAAATGTCTCCAGAGGACTCCACGTCCGTGTTTGAATGGAGTGTGAAATGTGTGAAATTGGTGACGCAGCGTAGAGCTTCATTTGCATATCATTAACGGAGGGGTCCATTCCCCGACAGCGGTCTGACTTTGAGCCGAAGAATTGGTTGTATAAAAATCGTTGTTGCGGAGATATGCATATGCAACGTACTAGTTATGGACTAAAACCGTATGTAAATAACTGGAAAGTCGGAGTTTGATTCAACCTGTCGGTAACACGCCCACAGTTCCGTCGCGCTGACAACAATGGCGGATCATTTGTATGCGGGGCTCCATTTGGGAGAGAAGAGTTCTGTCCCGCAACACGCAAACACGCTGTATGAATAATAAAATAACGCTTGCCTCATGCCCTCTTGGTGAATTATGAGATGCAATGTTACCACCAACTGTATAATCTAGTTCTAACTTCGATACTCAGTTCCGTTTGCTTGTTTTCCCATGCTATTTGCAGCAGTTTATTTGCAGATCGTTGGTACACAAGGAAGAGCGGCGGATCTCTTTGCACGCGGCGCCTCCATTTTCAAGGAAGAATCTAGCCACACAAACGCGACAAAAACGTTGTATTTAATATCATCACATAGTTTCAAGAAATAAAACACGTTATATTATGTATTTACCACTCACTTCTGTATCTAAAATGCTTCCTGTTCCGGTCTAATCCTTATATGTCGCTATCTACTGGTATTTCATTTCATAATGTAACATATGTTGTTTTATTTCGTTCCATTTCGTTCCTTTTCGTTCCATTTCGTTCCATTTCGTTCCATTTCGTTCCATTTCGTTCCATTTCGTTCCATTTCGTTCCATTTCGTTCCATTTCGTTCCATTTCGTTCCATTTCGTTCCATTTCGTTCCATTTCGCACTTTCGGGGGACCCGGTATTTATGTAGAGAGACGCCTTGATATGGTTGGTTGGCTCTTCCGTTTCCAGACGCCGTTGCGCAAACAATCAACCTGCGGAATAGGATGGTACAAAGGAAACAAACTACACAAACTGATTTCACAATGTGTGTGTGCGTGGGGGGGGGGGGTCCTCACATACTGTCTGTGCTACCTCGCACGTACGTAGAAAATAAAACGCGTTAGAACGATATTTCCCGAAGCCAGAGGAAGCAGGTGTTCCATTACAATCTGCCTCATTCATGAATGTACAAAGTAAGCCGCTTTTTTCGGTAATTTATGCAAGTGAGTAAGGGTTATAGCCACCGACATTGTATGAGGCATGTGTGCGGGTGCCTGGCCGGCCGCGGGAAGTGAATACCCACGAACCACCGGGCTCCGTGACACCGGTCGAGTTTGGCGAATGTCGTTCGAACGCGTTTTATTTTCTACGGACTTGCGCGGTGATTTAGACAGTTTATGAGCAAAATCCTCAAATGGTTCAAATCCGTCTATTGATGTCGCTTTGAATGTTAAGTGTGATCTAGACCTAAGTAAATGATCACGCAAAGAGATTGATAGTTACGATGATAGAAATCCTAAATATATACATCAGGAGAGGATCTTCAGGCGTATGCCGTAGGCGCGTGCATTTTTGTAACGTTACATGTGCCTACTGAATAGAAACTTATTTTTTCATAACCCAACCCGAGACATTTATTTACCTTGTAGACGCGTCGGTGACTCCTTGGCTACGTTCTGCAGGGTCTGAATGGACGTTATCTGTCTTTTCCTCAACCAGCGACCTGAAATGTATTTGGACAAATCGTTAACCTTCAAGTATTGTTTATAGTATTACGCTATATATAAAGCGGACCACTGGACCGATGTTCTAGAGGGCAGGAAAAAAACAAAACAAGCCCTCCCGATACATTAGCTTGAAGATTAACCAAGGGCTGGTATACTGATGTGAGACTAGTCTAGAGATTTGATATTGCAGACACAGATCATTTGCAGCCATATTCTTTAGCCCTTTAGTCAACGATTTAGCTTCAGTTGTTCCCGTGAGTAAGTAATGATATACTCTTAGCTATTTTCTAGAGCAGTGCATCTGTAGGGCTTGTTCGTCTTTTTCTCTCGAATTTTCTGCATTTCCACGTCCATCTCCAACGGTCCGTACTTGTTTTATTGCACAGCAGAGCCCCCCTCCTTCCACGACAAAGCATACACACATAGAGGAAAGGCCACAAAAGTCTCACAAAACTAGTCCGACTGATAACCTGCGTGTTAACCAGAGAGTATCTAAACAATGAAACATCACCTACCATTAGATTGCGTACCGTTGTCGAGAAAATGAGCAATGCTTCCACTGTTATGTGACGAAAAACTGTGAATTTACAGGGAACTAAAAAAGACAAAGATATATATATATATGTACATTCATATGTGTGTGCACATGCGTACATCAACCTTTACATTCATTGTCTCCAACCTCGGCACATAACCTGGAATCCAGCCCGTGCAACAGGGCTACTGTTCGGCACCAGGGGCGACATGCACCAAGAAAATTTTGTTCAGAACCCTGGAATACTCCTATGGAATTCAGGCTGGGAAAAATACCGTGTTGGGCTAAATTTCCCAGCCAGAGATAGAATCTCACAGTGGCGGAGAATTGCAGCCTGCAGCCATGGGTGAGGCCGGTAGCGAGGCTTAGACACGTAGCTCGTTGCATCATGTCTTGTCTTGTGATATTATCCTCCCACACACACAAATGTCGAAAGACTTGAGAAAAGAGAGCGATGCGCGCTTGCAGACTAATCTAGGAGCGGTGATGTCAGATGGGCGAGACTTCATCTCCAACGGGGCAAATTGTCGCAATTTTTTTCTTCATTTTTCCAGCTATAGGAGACCAAGAAGAAAACTAGCCGAACGGGTGGGTTGGATGGTGAAAGTTAATGCGCCTACCATATATCGTCGTATAACCTCTTAGCAACAATTACTAGGACTACCAAACGTGGCGAATGTTCTATGCATTTGTATAGCTACAATGCCATACCAAAAACTTAAGAGAATCATCTTTGACCTTTTTATGGCAACGGTGTTCTTCCTTGTGTGCCTGGCCCCAAATCACCGATCTAGTTTTCATCAATATAGTTTCCCTAGTTTTCTCTTAACTATGTATAGCCAAAGTCTTAGCACTGGTTTTCTATAAAAGTATAGACAACACTGTACATCAATAAATTGATCTATCTTATGTACTCGTATTGATTTCTTCTTTATGTTGGTTACTATTGGTTGTGAATAAAGATTGATATTTTTACAAGCTATTTTGTGTTTATCATTTGTTTTCTTTACTAGTGCCTGACGTACAGAATAGGGAGAACAGCAAAATAAAAGATCAGAAAAACATGGCCTGAAGTTAAATGATGACTAGATGTTTCTCGCACTCACCTCAGATAATTCACTCATCCGTATACAAGACCGGGTGCCGCCTTTAGTGGAGCTATAAAACCTACTAGGCTTTGGAGAGCCCGGCTCTTACAGGAGACTCAGAGGCAGTGAGAAAATAAATACAAGTTCCACAAACGTTAAATCTACCACCCAACATCCGCTTGGCTATAAGCTATTATAGTGTAATATGCTCACCGTTTCAATGTGTCAACAACGTACGAACAATCAATGTAATGAAAGAGGAAAGGAGGTGATTATTAGTTATCCCACGCTACATATGCATGGTCTTGCAACTAGCTTTTTGATAAATAAACGATAATGACGATTATTGTATTCTATAAGTTTACTGTTCGGACATCAGTTATAATTATAATCATAAGAAAATGACGCTTAATGTTACCGCGTAACTCACATTGTCAGCTTCTTTTTCAACATTTCCACACAACTGCTAACTTATCAAACAAATGAACACATTTATATTGAACCTAGAGATCTTTATTTTTCAAAAATATTTCTACCTACAATTGCACTAAGGTGAGCTATCCACCAGGCCGTCCATAGGGGTTATGGACCGTACCATTTGGTAACATAGGGTACATAACTAGTGTGAAGGGTAACATTTTCCTAGTAGCGCGGGCAATTGAAACCCTATGGTCACGCCAAACGACCCCTTTCCGTTATCCCTATGAGGCTTTGTCAAGCGTAGCTAGCGTGGTAAAGGCTAACCGGCAACGGAGTATGGACGAAGCAAGGAGAAAAAGTCAGCAAAATAACGTGGAACTCTAGCTCTCTGAAAAACGTACCGTCGAGTCTGTTCAAACTGAGGCTTATCAAATTTTCAGTGTTTATATCGTGCCGGGAGGTATCACCCTTTTCTAATCACGCGCTCCAAACTTTATTGGCAGATCGGTTGAAACTCGAACCTAAGGATTCTCCAATTCTCTCCGTGCGAGGGACTTTTCTATGACGTCACGTCATATTTTCTGTTGCCCGATTCTTAGAGGCTTGTACTGCAGAGGTTTCTGCATGTCCCGACGGCGTTTTGACCTGTTGGCATGTGTGGTGGCCGCCATCTTGAATTGTGACGTCACAGGGACGCCTTACCCTTTTTGGAGGGGTGTTTTTTGTGGTCGCTAGCGTTCTCCCTGTCTTAAATAAATCGTCACACAACTGTCACACATTCAACTAAAAAAGAGAGCAAAATTCAATACCAATTCATATTATAAAAATACCCCGTTATCGCTAAACTAACATGGCAAACCTGAAGTATATGTCGGACAAATACTTGACTCTATTTATAGGTTTGGTCCGTTTATCCTGAGAAGGACCCCTGGTCTCGTCGTGTGTTGGGTTCTTTACCAAGATCCAGGTGTAGCTATCATTTAACGAAAGACACCACTTCACATCGCATCATAAAGGACGTCCCTCTGGGATGGAATGTTCGCTACGCACTCGTATTTACCAGACTTAAGTGAAGAACTAAGTACAGCTTTCTTATCTGCTGGTGACCGAGGACATTTAGATCTTGAGTCGACAACATTTATCTCAAGGTCACCATGACTTCTCTTCATATTTTACTAAAGATCCTGAAAATGTTCTTAAAACAAGAAAAGGCTATGGGTTATATAGCATTGATGTACGTAAAGGATGTATAAAGTTGATAACATGTTAGTTTTATAGACACAGAATATCCCTGATCCTGTCTAAATATAAAATATCTGCCCAGCAACAAGCTACGTGAGCAGAACAGGTGCCCATCTGCCAATTCTATTAGGAAATACCTCCCTGCCAATTTATCACGCAGTTCTTTGTCCAGTTTAACCATAATCTGTATACCTTCTTTGCGTCGCATGAGAAAATATAAGCTTAATGGTAATAAGTATAATGCCGTATACCCTTCACATTGTTGTCTGCAACATTACATACCAATCAAACACAAGATGATAGTTTCTTTACTTTTATGTATCAACAACTCCAACAAAATATTTTCCCCAAGCTTGGTGATTGATTAGATACCTGAATGAATTATACATGTGCTGCCTCACAGATACGCAGAAGCATTGTGCCCGTGTATCCAAAAACAAGGAGAACGCCGATTGGATGCTTACAGTCAGGTGACTAGCAAACTAACTAGGTCCATCCGTATGAGGTGCAACGATTGGTTAGACCAAACTGTCGGAGGTTTAAGATTGCGTGCTTCGACAACGCCTATTCATTTTCTCCGGAGCACCGACGTGGCATCGGCGAGTTCTGGGCTTGTTGGAGCTAAGTGAGTTGATTTTTTGTTTCTCTCCATTAGTTCAGTTTATTTTCAGCAGTACATTTTGATTGTAGACAGATTCTCAAACAGTCCTCAGCGATAGTTTTTCCTTTCTGATGAGTAATTGAGAACTGATCCTGTCCCTATTCTCCCTTGCAGTTTTTTTAATGATCGGCACTGTGTCTTTCGCCCTCAGAAAACGTAGTTGTTTTTGGTAACAATATCATCACTTATTTTGCCGATGTGTACGTGCCCAACGTCTGCAGTGTATAAATAAATCCATTCAAAAACAGTTAAAGACTGAGGCTTTGGTCCAGTAAATATTTCTCTAATGATCTACAACTACCAGCCATGTGTTTGATATCATTTGGAATCTGATTTATTTTGTTACACTTTATACTTATTTTGCATTTGGAAAACGAGCACCATGGGCTTAATTTTACGAAAACAAAATGCATGTTATTGCTTGTAGAGACAAATATGCGCGCCGTACCAGGTACCTTAATTGGTACCTAATCGTAAAGATTTTAACGATCGAGCATGCGCAATGCGACTGTGGAAAGCGCGCTTCAGTTATAATGTGATTGCTTGTAAACGCAAATATGCGCGCCGTACCAGGTACCTTAAGCAGAACACAGTATTAATGGTCGACCCCTGTCCCCAATAGTAGTTCGGGTATGAAGTAGTGCGTCACATTGCTTGAAAAGGCCGTAGTTTTTCTTCTGAGCGAGGCTGAAACTGTGGTGAATGGCAGAAGTATACGTCAGTTTTGAGACTGTACGAGTTTAATTACGATATTTGTTCGGTCGGGTTGGATTCGTACCTGGATATTGTTAGCGCCCGACTTCTGTAAGTCGCCTGCAGTACGGTGACCTCCGCTGGGGTTCATATCAAAGTGGCTTTTAGATTCATCATTCATTTCAACACGTCAAACAGTGACATCTAAAATATGCAGAAGCAGACAGTTGGGCCGGATTAGCACCTGCTTTTATTGGGCCAATAGCTTAAATCTACTATTAATAAAATGTCGCTCTGAAGAAGGTGTCTGACAGACACTGAACCGTCAGCATGAGGATTTACTGGTTGTGAAAAAAGAAAATTCCAATATTCTATGTTCTACCAACCTTAAGAAATTATTTTCGGAAATGTTGCAATTGTTTGTACATATATATAACATTAAACAATCGCAGCGATGTTCTACAAAGGACTTTTGAAAGTCGATTTGAAATGTTTCGAAAATATGTGAATAAAGTCAAACATATTTAGACATTCATTGTGATTTTATTTTCTAATTCAAAGTATTATATCTTAACAAAACAGCACACATTTCTAGACTTATAGAAACGTAAGCCTGGCTCACATTGAATATCTGGAACTATCGGAAACATTTTTGCGAAGGCACTAAATCACATACCAATCACATACATGAAACCTTTATTATCGCTTTTCTTTTTAGCTGCTAAGTTGCCACAACATGAAAAACATCAGACGCATTTGTGGGCGGTGCACCATCGGCCTGGCAATCCTCTTCACGTTCTATGTGGTGACAGGTACTTTTGTTTCTTAAGAAATTATTCCAAATTATAAGTAAACTCAAACTGCAAATAAAGATTAATTAAATGGTGATGGAGAAACAGTTGCCGCTTTTTTAATCTTAAATCCCTGTATCTCAATGCCACCTTTTTTGGGCTGTTACTGGTTGCATTAACTTTTTTAAACCCGTGTAGAATGTATTGTTAATTTCGAGGAAGGGATATTGTTTTTGTTGAGTCTGTGGCTTTGTGTTTCCAACGTACTTCGGCAAGTATAACCGACGAAACTGTAGATGGACTGGAATAGGACTGATATTGGGTTTAAGGATCGCTTGGCAATCAAATTTAGCTCTCCTAGCTAGCGGCCTGTCTTGGTACTGCATGCAGTGGACCTTCTTTTTATCTTCTGTTCTGGACGCACTATGGTCTTGATTTTGGGGTTACTTAGATAAATGCAAGTTATGCAGATAAAAACAAAATTTGCATAATTGTGTCTATCTACAAAAAAATTATGTCTGTATTTTTCAAAAATTTAAAGATTTGCATAATTGTGTCTGGGTTTTTTGTGTGTTTTCCTTTGAGCTTCGTTTCACAAAAAACTATTGTGATGATAATTAGTTATACATTTAAATTTGCAAGAATAAGGTTAAAGCCATTTTGGGTTTACATGCGACTTTCCTCTGAAGCGCTGGGGAGTTTTCTGCTTTTACACCTTTTCGTTTTGTTTTTAATTCATAGTTGGTATATGCCTTATTCAGGAACAGTAGTAAAGGCCATAAATGCCGCAGCCTCCTTTTCTTTATGTCTGTTGTGTTTGTTCCTGTTGAAAATGTTTAGAAAGGATAAACCTCAAGACAGGGCCAATGGATTTTGGTCATGTCGACGGTTTTGACAGATATGGTACAACGATCATCCGTATTCTCTTCTTAGTTTTGCCTTGGTTTTGGGTTGTGCTTCATACCTGTTTACATATTAAACCGATGCCCGTTGTATTAATATGCACGAGTGCGCATGCGTATCTATATAGCATAACTAATCAACAATCCTTAATGATAATCTATTTCGATCAATAGGGACGTAAATTATTGTCAGTCTAATAGATAGCACAAGAATCCCTGGCCTTAATTGACCGCTGTCCATGTACTACTTCATAATTGTTTTCTTGATAACTCGGTCAATATAATTTTTTGCCTAAAATTCATAAAGCAACATTGCAACAGAGAGTCTCCAAATAATCTTACATAAAAACCTTCCTTTTCAGAAGTTGGTGCATCAAGATATAACCTTTTTTTTGAAATTTATTAAACAACAGAAAAATATACAGGACATAGTAAGAGATGATGCACTCTAGCTATCGCTAATATTAAACATCATCTCTGGAAATAAACATTACAACTTACATAGATAGAATAACAATAAGAAACAGCAATTGGGTCGTCCAATACAAACTAACTAACGAACAAACAATCAATATAATAACACGCCTGTACTACATTTCAAAACGTTTGCTGGTAGCAATAAAGTCCTGTGTCAAGCCCAAAATTTTACAATTGAAATCAGATGTAACAAAGGATGAACCTCATGATGATAAATAAATTAGGGCTTGATTAGACAAAGTGTCAAGAGCAAGTATGGGGGCTAATAGGTTCTGAAGGTTGCCGAGAAGGTTTAGTCTTTGTTGACTGTATATAGGGCAGAACAAAAGATTATGGACAACGCTTTCGCTTCGACATCCGCAAGTGCAGGCTGAACTTGTTGCTAACTTACGTGTAAATAAACTTTGGTTTAGACTGCATGTGCCGGTGCAAAGACGTGTGAGTAGGGCACAGGTGTACCGGGGACCATGACAAAAATGTGAGTGGAAGTAGGGACGTACTATAACCTTGTTGACGAAGGTAATAAAAATTATCCATGATAGTCTATTTTCAATCATCCTTGGAGTAACTGAAACAAAAATCATTGCCAGTCTAATAGGTAGCACTGGATTTCAAGGCCCTAATTTCCGACTGTCAAAAGATTTCTTGGCAGGTTGGTTGATATAGATTTATCACCTAAAATTTCTAACGCAACCTTGCAACAGAGAGTCTCCAAATTCATTCAAATACAAACCATCCATTTCAGAAGTTGGCGGATGTATGAAGGACGAATTTCCTTGTCCCGACGGAAGCTGTTTCAGAAAGAGGTTGTTCTGTGATGGAGTTGCAGATTGTTCCACCGGTGACGATGAAGCATATTGCTTTCTGATCGGCTTCTGTGAGTAATAATAACTACTAGTGATAGTTAGTTTAACTTTGCTAAAGTACCGCCAAAAAGGCTCACGAGATTCGTCAAGTTAAAGTGATTATTATTCACCCGTTACACGCGACCTTACCATGATACTAAATGCAGCATTGTTGTTAGCTATGATGTTAAAAGAAAGAAATTAATTTCGTGAATATTTTAAATGTTGTCATAAATGGACGAAACGTTGTGCTTATATGGGTTCTTATAACTATGAAAGGAAACAATATTTCTTTTATTTTTTTGTGTTCCTATGTGACAATTCATCAGGTTGCTCTGCGAACATGTATTATTTCTAGTTGTTCGGCAGGAAATGTTCAGGCTTCTATATGGTTAAAACATATGGCAACCACAGAAAGCAGAATACATTCATTTATATTTCTGTCTCATTTCAAAAAGCAAGTTCTTGAGTTTTATAATCTTTTACCTCTTGATCTTTGTTCACGCTAGCGGGAGACTGCACGCCTGAGGAGCTCCCGTGTCCTGGTGACGGCACGTGCAAAGATAAGAACTTGTTGTGTGACGGAAAGGAGGACTGCGCGGGTGGGGGCGACGAAGAATACTGTTTCCTCTTTGGTTTGTTGGGTTTATTGAGTTTATTGAGATACCCTTTAGCCCCTCTAGGGGGCTAATCTTCCAGGGCTCAAAAACACTACATGTATATCACAAAACACATACATACACACAGAATTACACACATAATTACATATTTACATACAGGTAAAAGCAGGTAGAATTGAAGAAAAGGATTGGTTGAGGTCAGAGGTCAGAAGATAATTATGACTGAAACCATCAGTCGACATATCTGGCAATAAAAACATACCTGCAAATTGCTACAATTGCTACCTATTTACAAATCAAACTATCAATCCATCATCAAGTTAAAACCATTACGTCGCATACAATTGATCAACCAATTTCTTGATTTTGGTTTGTTTTTAATTGAGATCTCCGTTGATGTTACATGGAGAAAGACTATCTTACCTGCAGTGTAAATAACAGAAGCTCATACAATTGGTAAATAGAAGTTTACAAAATCAAATGTTGTGAATCAAAAAGTGAACGGGAGAGGTCAGAGGTCAACATAAAGGTAACGGAAACATAAACGGGATATTGTATGCAAACAGATACAAAACTAATGATTATTGACAAGATTTAAGAATATAGATAACGTAAATGAACTATGTATGAATGTATATACAGAAGTGCATTTGGAAGTTATCATATAAGAAAACATAGTTGAGTAAGTGTAACGGGAAGGAGACTCCAGAGACTCCCAGCTCTCACATTGTCACCAATAAAAGACCTTTTAAAAGTACCTCCGGCCTTTGGATAAAGGATGCTTAGAAAATGTGAAATGTAAACTTGTAACATTCAGGCCTATGACGTCTGTGCAATTATTTTTTATTTGATTGTTTCGTCTATCAATACATTTCGGAGGTTGGAGTTTTTCCAGGCGGTTTATTTTTCATGTGATCTTCAGGCATTCGCATCTGAATTGAAATGGATCATATGGTTGTCTCGTGTCATTGTGGCTATAGGGGTTGTGATTATGCTAATATAATAATAACAATAAATGGCATCGTATGGCGCAATCGGTAGGGCGTTTCGCCCAGAACCGAGAGGTCCCGGGTTCGAAACCACCGGTATGCCCCGATGTTGTGCACTTGGGAAAGGAACTTTACACGAATTTCCTCACTCCACCCAGGTGTGAATGGGTATCTGACTTCGGTTGGGGAAGGTCGTATTGAGGTCACCTGCTGGCGCCGAACGGCAGCCGCCAGGCCCTTGCGACAGTTTCATAAAGTGCAAGTGTGCAAATATGTATAATGTGTATTATTGTGTGTTATGTGATTGCAAACCCTGCAGCAATTCAGCATTGGCTGCCATTGCATGGGTAATTTCGGACCATTCAACCATTTATTATTATCATCATTATAATTATTATAACAATCTTTATATCTCTAATGGTGACACTGGTTACCCAGTGCAGTAAGCTAAAATCTCTGACATGTCCATATTTGTCAGGTGGAGTGACAGTGTGCCCGGCAGAGAAGTATCAGTGTTCGGACGGTTCGTGCATCTCCGCGGAGTGGTGGTGTGACGGTGACCATAGCGACTGTCCAGACGGGGAGGACGAAGCGGACTGCGGTATGTCAGTAAAATGGCGTCGTATTTGTACCTATAAACAGTCACACTTAAGCTGATTTTGTAAATAACCCTACATTTCCCGAATTGTATGAAAACTAGAGTGTGTGTCTGTCCGTCTGCGTATTTGTGTTCCCGGATTTTTGTAGTCAGCATAACCACTAGAACCTCTGGATGGATTATGATGATATTTGGTGTGTAGGTATTGGGAAGACAAAGTTCAAGGTCGATTTTGCAGGATGAATCGGAATGCGGTATGTTAGTAAAATGACGGTCATGTAATGCGGCGTCGTAATTTTGTAAATAATCCTAAGTATCTAGTACATTTAAAAAATAAACAAAAATAGTTTTTGGTGTGTCTGTGTACATGTGTGTATGTTTATGTGTGTGTGTGTGCGTGTGTGTGTGTATGTTTGTCTCTGTGTTTGTCTTTCAGGATTTCTGTAGTCAGCATAACGCAAGAACCTCTGGATGGATTATGATGATATTTGGTACTTGGGTAGGTGTACCTACTTTTAATTATGGTTACCTTCACAGAAGGGTAACCATATTGTTTTTGCTCGTTTCCTCTTCTTCCTCTTCTTCCTCTTCGTCTTCTCCGCACAAATAGGGTCAACGACCTGAACCAGACGGCTGTCACCATGGTTACTGGTAAACATTGTGGTGTTCCATTACATAATGCAGCAACACGCATCTTAGTCTTCTTCTCCCCACAAATAGGGTCAACGACCTGAACCAGACGGCTGTCACCATGGTTACTGGTAAACATCGTGGTGTTCGATTACATAATGTAGCAACAAGCTTTAGTTAGAGGGGGCTGCTCACCATATATTCAATGTGTTTAAGTTAAAGAAGGAACAGAGCACTAGTTTGTAAGGCTTACAAAATGTGAAGGTAACCATAATGTATTTGCTGGCAAATGTTACATCTCTTGTTATCTTTTTAAATGTCGGCACAGAAAATTGCTATAGAGGAAATGGAGAATCCTACCGAGGACAAGTCTCTGAGACTCAACACGGCACGCTCTGCCAACGTTGGGACAGTCAGACGCCTCATGAACACAGCTTTACACCTGCTAATTACCCAGGATCCGGACTGGTGGAGAACTACTGCCGGAATCCTGGGGGCGTACATAACGGGGTTTGGTGCTTCACCTCGGACCCCAACGCGAGAACCGTGGGGTGGTGCGCCGTAGGGTTTTGTTGTAAGGGCTGGTTCTGTAACCTATATGTAGATAAAGGATGGTGCATGTAACTTTCTGGTGAAATTCTGCTCCTCTACACCACAACATGGACATTTATAAGCATCAATCTAAATAGCGTTATATTCATACTCAAAAATACCAAACACCATCGATGTAATGGTTATTCACACCGTTAATTCATTTACACATCGTTTGTCGTTATTGGGAGCGACCCTACTACAACATTGTTCACTTATTTACGATTACTCAAGGCCCTATTAACGCTTATTCAAGCCCCCCTTTTAAATAATATGTTGATAGGAAAGTGGTTCTTATTGCTGTACAGAGACGTCATCCTACATATCAAGGACCCTGTCATGCAACCCGATCGCAAAACGTTTTTTCTCATGCTGAATTTTCATCACCATACACATTCGTGTGAATTCAATGTACCTTTCAGTAGACTTCATTTTGACACGGAAATGATACCATGAGACTTAGGCAGAAGATCTCTGCTCCATTTGAGACCAATCTTTTTAAAGTATACAAATCTCTGTTTGTGAGAGCTGATGAAATACATAATGTTGACACAGAAAGGATGCGATGAGACATAGACATAGGAGCTGTACTTTAATTATAATAAAATATGCAAATCTCTTAGCTTGAAAGTTAATCTGTGTTGGTAGAAATCATTCTTAAACGAGTTTTAACTGTAATTTCCAGCATGAAAAAATTGGACTTACCCAAATTTTCGACCGTACGACATTGGTCTTTGTCAAGGAGTGATCCACCCACCGCTGGGTTGACGTCACGTTATGCAGATAGCACACGTGACTCCGCGAGTAGTGAATCGTAAGTAGTGGAAAGTCTGTGGCGCCCGCCGTCTCTGTTGAGGGATGGTCTTCGTTGCAAGAGGCATCAAGGAAGCCATTTACATCAGGGCCCTACGACCATCCCTCAACAGAGACGGCGGGCGCCACAGACTTTCCACTACTTACGATTCACTACTCGCGGAGTCACGTGTGCTATCTGCATAACGTGACGTCATCCCAGCATTGGATGGATCACTCCTTGACAAAGGCCAATGTCGTACGGTCGAAAAGTTGGATAAGTCCGATTTTTGTGTGTTGAAAATTACAGTTAAAACTCGTTTAATAATGCAAATCTCTTTTTTCTGTAAGCTGATGGGTGTCTAGCGGATCATCAAGCCTGTTTGGATGGCTCCTGTATCATGGGGGACTGGTGGTGTGATGGGGAGCCTGATTGTGCGGATGGTGAGGATGAACATTACTGTGACGGTCTGGCTGGAGGTGAGTCCAAGTCTTGCAGAAAAGAGCGGCTAGATTTGTCACAAACTCATATTGCACTGATGATAGTACTACTAAATTTGGGGTGGGATACTCTAATAGAAGATAGAAGGACAGCTAGTAGACTTACAGTT
Organism: Branchiostoma lanceolatum; assembly: GCF_035083965.1. Taxonomy (NCBI): domain Eukaryota; kingdom Metazoa; phylum Chordata; class Leptocardii; order Amphioxiformes; family Branchiostomatidae; genus Branchiostoma; species Branchiostoma lanceolatum. Next base: position 1,792,589 of record NC_089739.1, on the reverse strand, counting down.
CTGCAAAAGGCAAGACACCATAAGATAGCCCTACTTGTCGAAGGTCATTTGTCACCTGCACCGCGCCAATCGCGGCACTCAGATCAAAACTCATATAAGAGTCTACCATTTCACAAAGATTGTTGTAGACACTCTTATTGCCCTCGCACTGTGAGAGACTGGAATTCATTGCCTCAAGAAGTCACGGAGATAGCTGACCCTCCCAAGTTCAAGGAGGCGGTGCTCCTGCACCTCAGAGGACAATAAAATCGCAACACCCAATCATTTGCTTAATTTCCTATTTTTTTCCATCTCTCTACTGATATCCTTATTTCTACTTTAGTGGATGCATTTCTAAAGATGTTGCAGTTCTTTGCTGTCATTATCTTAGTTTTCAGCTATTGAAATTGTTATCATTTCCTTGCTTATTTAGTTGCTAACTCTCCTGTGATCAGTTAGGTATTTGTTATTGTTGTACCGAATACTTTCGTTAATATTGCTATTGTTCGTTAAAGATTTGTTACCGTTTAGTTGGTATGGTTATTAGTTGATATTTGCTCTTTTGTTTCTTCACCTTGAGTTATTATTGTTAATCATTTGTTATACCGAGAAACTTGGAGAAAGACTCATATTGACCTAATTGGGCTCAACCTTCCCCAGGACAATCCTAATGTATTTTGCTAAAATGTCGGTATGTGTTTTTTTTTTGGCGAAAAAAGGAAACGAAAAGACAAAGAATATTACACGCCAAATGACAGTTTCTCAAGGAACCGGTTGAAATGGAAATATTAGCTCCTGTGCTCTAACCATAGATGATGATTGACTTATTGGGATAAACTTGTCTTAGATTTGACTCCTGTTTCACCATCCTAAAGTTGTTTTCACTTAACATATCAATTCTGATTTTTGCTGTTGGTTTAAAACTTGGTTGCTCTATTTTTTTCCTTTTTTTTTCTTGTCACTGATAAAAGACAAATCTTATCCAGTCGCTTAAGTTACTGTGATCTGGCGTATCTTATCATAAGCTGACCATTAGTACATGGTATTCAGAAGGTGAAAGATGTTGTATGCCATAAAATAATGCTATTTGAATACAATTTAGTATACCATACGTCTGTTCTCAATCTGAAAAATATAAGAGAGTAATTCTAGCTATAGAAATTACATACTTAAGTAACAGAAATCTAATACACGTAGATTGTCACAATGACAATGTTTATGACTATTTATTGCCTGAAGGTGCTGCGTGCTTAGCTGATGAACTACCCTGTTTGGACAGCTCGTGTTTAGGAAGATGCTAAAAAATCCCCTTTGTAAACACCCAATCATTTGCTTAATTTTCTATTTTTTTCCATCCCTCTACTGATATCCTTCTTGCTACTTTAGTGGATGCATTTCTAACGATGTTGCAGTTCTTTGCTGTCATTTCCTTAGTTTTCAGCTATTGAATTGTTATCATTTCCTTGCTTATTTAGTTTACCTTGCGTCTACTCTCAACCAGAAAAATATAAGAGTGTACTTCTAGAAAATACATACTTAAGTAACAAATATTTAATGCACGTAGATTGTCACTAAATGACAATTCTTATGAATATCTATTGAAGGTGCTGCGTGCTTAGCTGATGAACTACCCTGTTTGGACAGCTCGTGTTTCAATAAGTACGGGCTGTGTGACGGGACTAACGACTGTCCGACCGGAGAGGACGAATCAGTCTGTGTTATGTTCGGAGGCCATGGAGGTAAATCTCATGCAAATTTCATGTTTAGCTATTTTGACTACTCTCCAAGCAGAGGAGGGGTTCCGGCAGGTTTTTCACGTGTTTTTAGGCGTTTTTGTCTGGCTGTCTCCTTTTTAATTTTGTTTTTTTTGTCTCTATAAACCCAGGTCTGTACTGTTGGGTTTATAGAGGCAACAAAAAATGAAAAAAGTAGAAAGCTAGACAAAAACGCCAAAAAACATGTCAAAACCTGCCGGAATCCCTCCTCTGCTTGGAGAGTAATTTTGACCTCCATATATATCATTATTTGATTCCTTGACCAATGCACGAATTTCTTTTTATTTAAGAACGTATTTGTTTTAGTTGCCTGCCTTCTCTTTGTGATCAGATGATTGTTGTTTCCTTGGTTTGTATCGAATTCCAAGCATTTAAAAGATTACCAATAGGTATCTAAAGAGCATGTCTGTTGGTCGACGAAATGACTCAAGAAGGCTGGGTGCCTTGGTTCAATATTTGGTGCGTTGACAGGCCGTGAAAGAAAACTGGAAATAATCATATTTTGGACCCCCTGTCGTCCTTCCACGATACTTTCGCAGTACTTCCAGTTTTGATATCTCGTGTTCGGAACCACCATTTATTTTTGACTGATACCTTTTGATAATGACAAAAATAGTCGCAGGTTTAGGCCCCTAGCATTTTTTTTGAACTGCAGGCGCATTGTTGAACTCTTTGAAAAGGATAACTCAAGATAAAAAAGTTGATGGATCTCTGTAATTTTTTGCATGTTGGTAGTTTCAGTTATCATTGTCATGATTGTGGTACAGTTAGGCAGATGACCCAGGGAATTTGCACAATTAATGAGGAAAGTTTTTAAATCCAATACTATTCAACAATATGTCTTATGTAACTGAGAAGAGGAGAAAAAAATAACTATGCAAATGAGGACCGAATATCAATAAAAAAGCCAGATTCCATAGCCAGTTAATGTCTTTCATTCTTGCAGCATTTTGAAGTAAAAGTGACCACTTAGACACAAATTATGTAAACAAATGCCTGGTAACATCATTAATAAGGTATCACAACAATAAGCTTCTTGGCTCAGGTAAGAGTTTCACACTTTGGAAAACTTGTGTCATTCGGGTGAAGAAGACGATGCATGTTGACTTTATTTGCATGTCATGCACTTTTACTCGTTGACCGCTGTTGTCAGGATAATGTTTTCAGATTTCTATTCTTGTTCAAAAGTGATACATCGGCTTTTTAATTGTAATCAAAATTTCCATTAATAGAGTTTTTTAAACTTTTGTCAGGGGAGCAAATTGTATTTTTTTTTAGATTAGTCCTTTTTGATATGGAAGGGTAGCCAGTGTCAAAATTATAATATTTCTTAGACGCTAAGGGACGAAATGCAATTGGAACAGGCCACTTTACAGTTCCTTGTCATTTTAGCCAAAACGAGTATTCAATTTGAATAATTGAGAATGGCCCAATTAAACCAATAAGTGTATACAAAAATCACGTAAATGATTTTACATCATTCTGTATCTTTCTAAGATGAAGAGTGTGCGGACCATGAACTGCCGTGCTTCAATGGCGTCTGTCAAGACAAGGGCAAGGTGTGTGACGGAGAGAAAGACTGCTACTATGGCGAGGATGAATCGTACTGTGGGGGAGACGGTGAAGGTGAGCTTGTAACACCCTCCAGTTTAATTCCGGACTTCCAGTTTAATTCCGGATTGACATCGCATATCTCAGCAACCTAACATCTACTTGGGCTAATATTGTAAACTATACGTAAAAATTGCGTAAGAAATACGTAACCGCCATCACTGGCCCCCTGGGGATTAGCCCAAATCTTCAGAAATCTGCAGATGTCTGTGACCTTGAGCAAGAAATCTGTGTCTTGAGCCAGAAATCTGTGACATTGAGCCAGAAATACAAATCCCTTTGATTTCCGGCTCAAGGTCACAGAAATCTGCAAATTTGGGCTAATCCCCAGGGGGTCATTGATGGCGGTTACGTATGTCTTACATCATTTTTACGTATAGTTTACAATATTAGCCCAAGTAGATGTAAGGTTGCTGAGATATGGGAGGTCAGTCCGGAATTAAACTGGAAGTCCGTAATTAAACTGTAGGGTGTTATGTATAACTTCAAATGACGTTACAAAATTTTTAACACGTTTTGAAGGCAATTTTTACCCATGAAGAAAATTTAAAAAATATTGTTAGTGTAGACACGTGATCTTAATAGACAATATTCTTATTCCGTGAATAGTTCATCGGGTTGATAAGTCACTGAATAATTTTTGATCGATAGTTTTGTATGCGTTACACTTCTGTACGTTTGGGACCGCATAGTGATGTCATCCCCTGTGACTGTACATATGTAAATACTTTGCGTTTGAGAATGCATCTCATGTATAAGCAGCAACACCTGTGCTGCATTGCTATGTGAAACAATCAGACTTGCCTTGAAGAAGGTGACAGATGGTCACCGAAACGTCGGTGGAATAAATCTCTTGGTTGTGTAAAAATAGTATTTTTTGTTCAATACTCTTATTGCTAGGGTCAACGTAAAATTGGCATATTCATAATGACTGACCAACAGTTGCCAGGGTTTTCTTATGGAGGGGTGGTCACCTTTACAGATTTAGTTGAATACTTTTCAAATGCGTAAACATGTTCTTGACAGCTTATAATGAAGGATTTTTGTTCATATAGATGCGTGTGCAGATGAAAATGTAGCCCATGCCCTGAATCAATAAAACAAAAACAATGCAAACAATGTAGTAAATACTATTACACGTCCCGTCAATGTTTATGTATGTTGACTCTATCACTGCTCCAAGAAAGAAAAGGAAAACCCAGTTTACATAATCTAGGATTCATTATTTTCTATACTGAAATATTTGTTGACACAACAAAAGCACAGCGACTCTCATAAGGTCTACTACACCTACACATACAGACGGTCAAGTGGATGCAAATGAATTAACCTACACATAAATGTATATGAATACGTATGTAGAATAGATAGATCAACATGTTGAATAAACGCTAGTCGTCTAAATCTCCTGGCATTGCGTTTATTGTCTTTGATCTTCATCTTTGTAAAATCAATTGTATGCAACCCTTTTGTATGGCTACACATTAGATAAATTCATTCTAGATTGTAATCTTTACGGTATAGAAAGAATTTTTTTCAAGCGTATAAATGAGAAATTCCCATACTTTGAATATCTAAACGCAAAGGATAAATTCATATTTTTGTTGCGTCTAGACAACCCTTGTACAAGAAACATGATCTGTTCATACATCTACACATGTACAAAGAAGCGAGAAGAAGTTGACTCTACTGGATTAGCTTAGCTTATCACTTTCGTCTACCATGTCACGTTATGTTTAACTATGTACTTTATTTATTTAACTGTGTATGTCACTTACATGTTACTTAGGTTTATGTTAAACGACCTGTATTTACCCCCTCGGGGCACGAATGTACAATAAAGGTCTTCGTTTATTCATTCATTCATTAAAAAAAATCCGTTCCCAGGAGGGGCTAAGTGTTTGGGGTTCGAGTGTTCCGATGGTGCGTGCATCGATACAGTATGGCTAAACATTAAATCAAACAATCTCTGTCCTCAGGAGGGGCTAAGTGTTTGGGGTTCGAGTGCTCCGATGGTGCGTGCATCGATACAGTATGGCTAAACATTAAATCAAACAATCTCCGTTCCCAGGAGGGGCTAAGTGTTTGGGGTTCGAGTGCTCCGATGGTGCGTGCATTGATACAGGCTACCTCTGTGACCAGGAGGACGACTGTGTAGACGGCGAGGACGAATCTGGCTGTGGAGAAGGTGAGCGGATGAAATCAACTCATGTGACAGCCGGCGAAAACACCAGGCATATTTCTAGAACAGTATACCTAAAAGACCGCCAATCGTACTTTCGTTATGTCTTCATAATTCACATATGTGCTTCCCTTTTCATCCATTTTTGCACTTTTTTCGGTGATTCGGTGGAAAAGGATTTTGTTTGTAGGTTTGAAAAAAAAATGAAAAAAAGATACAAAACTTTCTACTTATTTCCAGTATAGAAACTCTAGTATCAATCGTTATAAACCCTGTCAGGTGAAGAAATACTACATTGTTGAAGGAGGTCTGACCATTCTAACTGAGCCGATAAGAGTTCTTCAATCCATGACATGATAGAAGCATTCTGTGCGTCTCCTTTCAGTCATACAAGGCGACTCGCAGAAGATAATCTTCCCTGACCCAGCCACCGTCGGGGACTACGCCAGGCTGGAGACAACATTGTATCAGGAACTGAGTGATCTCACTCTTTGTCTGCAAATGCGCACCGCCACTGAAATCTTGCAATCTGAGATGGGGGTTGTCCACTATTGGGTACAGCACGAGGACGTCGAATTGACCTTGCTAAAAGAGGAGGACACTCTTTTCGTAAGTTTGCAAACATCCCGTTAGATAATAAACCTCTAAAATATAACTTACTTTTTATACTGTAATCAACTCATTGTTATCTCCATCAAAAATGGAGATAAAGTTTTGGGAGTGTCTGTGTGTGTGTGTGTGTGTGTGTGTGTGTGTGTGTGTGTGTCTGTGTGTGTGTGTGTGTGTGTGTGTGTGTGTGCGTGCGTGTGTGTGTGTATGTGTGTTTGTGTTTCCGAACTACTGTAGTCAGCATAACTCAAGAACCCCTTGATAGATTACGATGATATTTGGTATGTGGGCAGGTGTTATGAAGCCGAAAGTCAAGATGGATTTTTGGGCCCCCTGGTATTTGACCTTGGTACTGCAGCAGAACTTCCGTTTTTGTATCTTTTGACCTGGACGTGCTATGGTCTTGTTTCTTATTGCAATAAACACATTTATGTTGACAGCAATGACCTACAAAATCATGTGTTTCCATTGTCAAGCCCAGGAAGTCAATTTCAAATGATGTTCCAGATAAACAATTGGCGAATACTTTACTCATCAAGAAATATGGGGGTTTAGTTGCGGATAGCCTTTCGGGGCGAGGCGTGTTGCCCACGCTTCGGACAAGAGAGCAATTAGAAAGGCTAAGCAAGCTGTCAGGGCAGTATCAAGGCGCTATGGGGCGTGGTGGGAGGGAACCTTATCCGCCGTAACGACGGGAGAAAGCCTTACCGATGTATGCAATGAAAATTTAGCTTCTACAGGCTGTACTTAAACGATATTCTTGACGTTATATTCCTTACCTGCATGGTGTGATGTAAAATGTTGAATATCTACGGATAGCCACCCTCTATGCAACACTTTTTATGTTACAAGACAACTGGATAAAATTTTCAGCAACTGGATAAAATAGACGTTTCAGACAGCATCCGCTGTCTTTCGTCAGTGACTAAGGAAAGGACTGGCAGAACTAGGTTTGGCATATTTGCACCTTCTACCTTTGAAGATGCAATCAAAATTCTTTTACTGTTTTTTGGTGAGCTACATATGGTGTGGTTAATCAAACTATCAATGCAATTGTGATATCTTTCTTGTAGCTGGGAAAGGATGGTCTTTGGATTTACCTGGGTGATCCAAACGTTTGGGATGGCGCGTGGCATGCCATATGCGTTACCTGGGGCTTCACAAACGGAACTTGGCAACTCTTCATTGACGGTGAGCTGGAGAGTCACGGTTCGGAGCCTAACATGGTGGATACTGTGGACATCTCCGGAACATGGATCCTTGGACAGAGGTACCATGGCTATCTTGACCACTTTGGCGGCGGATTTTCTTCATCGTACAGCGGAGAACTGTCGCAGGTGAACCTCTGGGACCGCGTGCTGGCTCCTGATGAGATAGGCTCAGACTGGTCAGTGTTCTGCCATCACCACGGTAACGTGATTGACTGGGCAGCAACTACCATCGACGTTTTTGGACAGGCCATCGGCGAGGAGGACCTTGACTGTGGTAAGATGAACATTCTCGTGTTGTGTTCTGTGGTCTATGGATGCTTACTCTAGACGCCAGATGTAGATAGGATTGAGGCTGTAGATGTGAGTGACTGCAACTTTATTCTGTCTATTCCAGCATGGTAGCTGGGCAGTGACGTCATGGGGTACAAGGCCCGCTAGGTGTATTTCTATTGCCTAGTGATTACATGAACATGTAAGCTCGTAACTGAGATAACAAATTATCAGCTACGCCATGCCTCTTAATTTAAAAAAAGGAAAATAGTTAGGCCACACCAATTTTCTTCGATGCTTCTTAGGATCGCCAGTCCTATTCTTTGCAATTGAAAAAAAAAGGCCCTACTTCCTAATCGCCAATTTGTTCTTTACATTTTGTAAGCCATTTTTTTTACCCCAAGACGGCCAATTTTTCAGGATTTTTTTCTCCCTATCACTCCACTTTTTTTTCTGAAAAATAATCCAACAATCAATGAATTAAATTGATGTGGGTAGAATACAACTAATTACATTACTCTTGAAAACTTTTTTAAGTTGAAATGGCCAATTATAACCAGCTACACCATTTGGAACTTTATCAGATACTAATTATACAGAAAATTTTGATGGGTTATGTTGCGCAGGGCTAGAATGCTGTGTCTTTGATGTTCGTTTGTGATTTCGCGTAATTGTTGATTGTTTATTCTGATGTTGGTCCCTTTGTTTGTTGACGAATCGCGTGATTGGTAGCAGAAGAGTTTGGATTCTTGATCGGTTGATTGGTGGTTCGGTTGGTTGGTTGGTTAATTTTTCAGTTGGTTGGTTGGTTGGTTGGTTGGTTAATTGGTTAATTGGTTACTTAATCAAAAATAATTACTCAAGCAACTGAATAAAATTTTGAAACAGTCAGACGTTTCAGACAGTATCCACTGTCTTTCGTCAGTGACTAACGATAGGACTGAGAACACCAGGTTATATACCAAAACTCTGAATAGATATTTAATGAGATAAAGACAATTTAGGATGGCTTGAAGTAGTCTTTAAAAGAAGATTAATTCAAGACAAAGTTTTTCGCCAATAGTTCAATTAGCTAACTGTTGATTCTGGTGTTCTCAGTCCTATCGTTTAGTCACTGACGAAAGACAGTGGATGCTGTCTGAAGCGTCTGACTGTTTCAAAATTTTATCCGGTTGCTTGAGTAATCATTTTTGGCGTATCTTATTACCTGGATGTCTAACTTTCATCGACGTAATTGGTTTCTTGATTGGTTCCTATGTTGCTTGCTTGGTTGGTTGGGTAACCAACATTGGATGTCAATCTTTCTTTTCAGAGAACATTATCGTCTGCCCGGACAATGAGCAGTGTTCGGACGGTACGTGCATCGATCCAAGCTGGTTCTGTGACACGGTGAGCGACTGTCGTTACGGCGAGGACGAAACGCACTGTGAAGGTGAGGAGGGTTGACCGCTGACCTCTTGTATGACCTGACCTATAAACCTTACGACCTGGCATGGATATGGACTATGAGAATGGATATTATTTTGTAATTTGACGTACAGATATGCCTTTGCTATCCTTGATATGTCATTGTTTTGTTTGTATGTTTGTACCCAAGGCCTCAAAGAGAATCAGCGCTCAGCCACTGAGGGCTTGACCCCAGTAAAAGTAAACAGAAATTAACTAGAAAGGCAATATTTGAGTAATGCATTCCTGTATATCTAAACTGTGCATACCTGGAGGCGCTGCGCTAGAGCTCTCTCAAACAAATTGTTCTTCAAAGTGGCGGAATTATGTAACCCGGCGGGTAATGTTAATGGAGGTTACACCCAAAATGTTTTTGCAGAAGTGTGTCCGGAAAATATGCGCCCCTGTGAGGATGGCGTGTGCATGGACACCGGCTACTGGTGTGACCTGGAGGAGGACTGCTCGAGTGGTGAGGACGAGGCCGACTGTGGGACTGTCGGTAAAGGTGAGCCAGTATGACGCTGTGGTGTTGTGGTAGCCTCCAAGCAGACGTACGGGTTGGCAAAGACCGTATCCAACTGGCAGAAGGAGTTTTTATAGCCAACCCAAGTCTCATAGCCAAACGTACTTCCTCTGCCAGTTTGATACGGTCTTAGCAACCTATAGATCTGCTTGGAGATTAGTTTTGTGGATCTTTTCTGAAACTCCACACAACCGTGAAAACAAAACAATGTTAGTTCTAAATCTTATGCGCCTGAAATGATTTTGTTCATTCAATTTACTTCATTACCTTTTTCGGTGTTTTTGTTAAATACTATAATTCGAGAAGCTGCGGTTTGACCATGGTATTTGGTAGGTGGCTAGATACCGGGGAAATGAAGTTCATGTTCGATGTTGGGCCTCTTAGCGGCATTCTTCGACACGGCAGCGAACTTTCAGGTTTGATCTATAGAACAGTTACTATAGTTGCTATGGTTAGGATTTTTGAATGGTCGATAGCTCCGGATGAACGTTAGTGGCATGCGTTTGCATACCGGTCTAGTGGCTTTATCTTAAATTTCAGTGGCAAGAAGGATATCTTTAACAGTGGTTGATGGTTAATTTTTTTCTGTTTTCTAATTCACCTCACGTTGGTGATGATTAACATAATACAAATTAGGGCCCAGAATACATAAATAGAGAGGGAAAGTAATATTTCTGAAGGCAAGTAGTATACTAGACATTCTGTAGTCGACTTATATATTCAAGGACGTAAGAAGCTGAACTCCGGGTCTGCAAGCTTTGGACTTATTAATTAGCTCAACAGATGGCAGAGGGTAGCTCAAAGCGGCACTACTTCAGCTTTGTAAAAATGCTCCCTAAGAAAAATGGAATAAAAAGAACAGAAAGGCAACAGTTAATAACGGAAGACGATTTCAAATGCAATAACTTAATGATAATCAAATAGAATTCTAATAATAAATGCATTTCTCATGTGTAGGTTTGTCAAATAAATGGATTTCCATGTTTGTTACCTTTGTGAAGGTTAGACATCCAGGTAAACAATATATAAAGACATTTCAAACTCTACAACTGGATAAAAATTCGGAGATTTATTTCCGGACGTTTCGAGTGACATCCATCACTCTTCTTCAGCGTCACTAAAGTGAACTAGCAGAACTAACCAGTACTTATAAACAATAACTAGAAAATATTTGTTACAGCTTCAGAGGGGTGCTCTGAGGATGAATTTCTGTGCCTGGATGGTTCCTGCGCGCTTGCGTACTGGCGGTGTGACGGGGAGGCCGACTGTGCGGATGGCGGGGACGAAGACGGCTGTGACATCGGTGAGGGTGTATGTTATCTATAGGTTTGACAGCAGGTTATACTGTCTTCACTATACTATAGGCGTGAATCTTCATCCGCAAAACCAACATTCCTACCACGCCCGTTTTGGCCACTTTCTTGTATTTAATAGCAAAAACACGTCAGTTACTGGAATATTCCTAAGTCAGTGACTATAAGAAAAGGTAACGAGATACGCCCCTCCAGATTTTCGATGTCAACTGTACATGTTGATCACGGAATGATCTAGTCTTGCGAGAACAGGAATCTAGGACATGTCATTCTTTGGTGTATCACAGTGCAAAATTTGCTCTCCATTGTTTCATTAGTGTTACGTCCTCTTTCACAGGTACATGGCTAAAACAGGATCCGTCATGGCATGTCGACTCTACCGGCACACAATTGGTCTCCGACGGTGGTACCTCCAAGGCCTTGGATGGGGACCTCGGGACATACTGGAATCCCCTAGGTACCGACCAGAACTTCAACCACTGGTACATCGTTTTGGACTTCTCACAGTTCCAGACTCTGACCCGCATCGCAGTGAACAACTACGGAGACACCGCCCACGACATTGCATCCTTCAGCTTGCAAATCATTCCGTACGGAAGTCCGTTCTGGGAGGACCTGACGTACATCGATACCGTGCAGGGAGGGACGGACCAGCGCCAGGAGTTCGGCGGGTTCCTGGGAACAGAGCGGAAGTGGAGGTTCCTAGTCACCCGTACCCACTCGGGCTGGCAGCCATGGCTCAAAGAACTGAACCTCTACGGAATTTTATCAAGTGAGTACTTTACCTTTACCTAGTCCCATCCTCATGCCTGAGGGTCGGGGACCATGGTAGCCTCCAGTATCAGCCTCCTCCACTTTCTCCTGTCTCTGGCTCTGTGGGTGCACTCCGTCAGTGGGAGACCCGTCCAGTCACGGATGTCGTCCCCCCACCTCCTTTTTTGCCTCTCACGTCTCCTCCTACCATAGATCGTTACTTGCAGTATGTGGATGGTGATGTTGCCCGCTCTTGTGACATGCCCAAAGTATTGAAGTTTCCGCCTTCAAGTGAGTACAAATATATATAAATCATTCTTGTTTCGTAACCCAAGTTATCTACAGAAAGAAGTTTGAGTTGTTACGAAATGATGGTGGGTCAAACGTAACTTAAGTTACACGAGGGCATGACTCACAGAGCTGAACCTATACAGAATTTCATCAAGCATGGAAAATATCAGTCTTGTTTCGTAACCCGAGATATCTATACACGGATGTTTGAGCTGTTTCAAATGATGGTGGGTCAAACGTTACATATCATGAGGCATCCATGCATCAAAAAGGGGCACGTGTTTCTTGCCTTTTTCTCTATTTAACACACACGTTACTCTTAAGGGATTCGTTTTGCTGTGTACGTGTCACTCCATTTCGCCGATGAAGCTGACTTAACGCTTCTGTGTGCTCTCTCTCAGGCGTGTGGCTAAACCAGAGTTCGTCATTGATTGTCAACTCCACCGATACAAAATCTAATTCCGACGGAGGTGCCGCCAAGGCCTTAGATGGGGACCTAGAGACCTTCTGGAATCCCCAAGGTACCGAACGTTACCACAACGACTGGTACATCTCACTGGACCTCGCAGAGTTTCAAACTCTGACCCGCATCGCAGTGAACAACTACGGAGACACCGACCACGACATCGCATCATTCAGGTTGAAGATAATGCCTCCCGGAAGTTCATCCTGGGAGAACGTGATGTCCGTCGATACCGTGCAGGTTGGGACGGACCAGCGCCAGGAGTTCGGCGGTTTCCTGGGAACAGAGCGGAAGTGGAGGTTCGTGGTCACCCGTACCCACTCGGGCCGGCAGCCATGGCTCAGAGAACTGAACCTCTACGGGATAATATCAAGTATGGAAAAGTAGTGCCTTATTCATTTTTTAGTGCATGAATGTTTCATTAGATGAATAACATCCTTTTGGCACCCGAAACGTCGACTAATGATGATGATGACATCAATGATGATAATGACATAATTGAACGAACTATGCATCGAACTTACTACATTTAGTACCAATGGTGCATAAGTATGCAATATTTTTATCGTGAATATGACACTGCTAATGATAGTGCTCTCAGTTCCAACAGGTGCGAATGTTGCCATGGGAAAACCGGCGTTCCGATCAGACGACGAACCAGATGCCGCCCTTGCGGTTGACGGGAACACGGATACGGATATCGACTCCTGCGCAACCGGAAGTTCGGAAGTTACTCCCAGCTGGTGGGTGGATCTTGGTCAATCGTATATGGTTGGCAGGTGCGTGTACTCATAAGTTACAACTATGGATATATATATGTGCAGACACACATACACACATTCTAACACACACAAACAAACAGAGAAAGTGTGTAAGACACCAGTGACATCAAAATCAAAAATTTCCTGAAATTACATAAATCATAATGATATTGTTTAATAACAGACATTTGCACAAAATATTCACCCTTCCGATGTTATTGAACATTGAACCATCAAAACATCATACCTCTAGCTTTTGATTCTTTCCACCAGGTAATTACATTAATCAGTGACTCACTATCTCAACAAAGAAGGCTATCGTTACTGCTTATAAGTTATGTAAAGAAGGCCCTGGTTTGGATTATCAATATCCAACAAAGCTCCCCTTTAATATTGTCTCAATGCTACAAGAACAAAATTCCCATCGATTAGCACGATTGCATAATAGTAAGTTCTCATTAATTGTGAAAATTAGGTTCTCATTTGAATACTGATATTTATCGATATTGCTGTATTTCTCACTTCCGCATGTCACATGTTTGAGAGCCATTTTATGGGATGTAGTGGATGTACAAAATTTCTCAAGAACGATACAAATAAGGCCTACCAAATATAATGAATATTAATCAAAAGCTTCTCGAGTTATGCTGTTTGCATCCAGCATACATGCATCCACTCCCACTCCACTATAGGAAAACTGACAGTATTCTTGCGAGAGACTTAAACTAGCTACATGCGTTGCATCGATGAAAATATATGTCGCATGAGTGACAATATATATACTGGAATGTACAAATATGCTCCTTAATGGTCACATGTAAGGATCCTTTTTTTGCCAACGAAAACCTTTTCGACTGTTTAATAGATTCATCTGAACATGTAAACCTCGCGTGACATTGCTTTTTCGATTGCGATATTCACAGAGTACACCTATTCTTTCGCCCGCACGATTCGGAGCATATGAACATCTACATCGGGGATTCCGACAAGATCAGCACGAATCCCAAGTGCGGGGGCGATCATCAAATCGATGAGAACCAGCCTTCCATGGTCTCGTGTCAGGGGATGAGGGGGCGCTATGTGGGCGTGCGTCTGCCTGGACCTGATTCACAATCACTGCATTTATGCGAAGTCCAAGTATTTTCGGGTAGGTGTCAACTACATTGACTTTGTACATGTTTGTTTAATCATACTTGGGTAACCTTAATTTCTGCTGATACAGTCCTGGGTCGGCTCCGCTGATTCGGACTTTGGCTGAGTGTACTCCGAGTGACAGCTTGGAAAATGAATGTGTAAACCCAGCCATAGATGAAGCCTGTAATTATCTCCATGAAAAATGGAGATATTGTTTTTGGTGTGTCTGTGTGTCTGTGTGTGTGTCTGTGTGTGTTTCCGGACTATTGTAGTTAGCATAACTTAAGAACCTCTGGATAGATTACGATGATATTTGGTATGTGGGCGGGTGTTGTGAAGCCGAAATTCAAGGTTGATTTTGGGCCCTCTGGTATGTGACCTTGATACTGCAGCAGAATTTCAATTTTTGTATATTTTGACCTGGACGTGCTATGGTCTCGATTTTTGGGTGGCAGATAGCTTGAGATGTAATAAAAAAGTGGTGTAGGTTTGGGCCCCCTAGCAGCTTGCTCTGGAACTGCAGGGGTGTTATTGTGAAAATCTTCTAAGAAGAATAACCGAAGAAAGGAACAACCGATTTCCATGATATTTAATATCCAGGTAGCTTAAACAGAGATATACACAATGAAGTGTAAATTATGCTTATTGGGACGTAATTTTTTTGTCCTTTTTTTTGTTCTCTTCATTTATTATACGGATACCAGACGACGACTGCCTGGTAGAGCCCGCCGACCGGCAGGAGTGCGGCTTGGGAGGCATAACTCCTATCACTCCTGAGGAGTGCCATCGCCGAGGATGCTGCTTATCCACAGTTGGTGCAATCAAGTGCTTTCACAAGAAAGGTGGGTCAAGTTATTAGTCGTTTTTGTTATCATTGATATGCACAGTCGACTCCGCTTGGCAGAGAAAATATTCTAAGTTTCTTTTGTCATTCTCCTCCTTCCGCTATTGCCAATTTCCAGCTATTCTAAAGAAAAATACTGTAATACATTTGTTTTCGTATTTTGAATATGTTGAGGTTTTCCGGACACGAATATGCTTGCAGAAACCGCTAACACAAACAAACATAAACGAAAAAAAAGAGGAAAGTTAAATTAAGTTGCAAAAAGAACAAGTTAGCTGTTAGATATACTGTAATTTTGTTTCTTTCACTTTAACTTTATGTTCACTGTTTTGACGGTCACCTCTGTACCGTGAATTTATCATCCCTGTAAATAAAATCCGTTGTTTTTCATGATTTCTTCTCACATCCGTTCTGTAAATCACTTTCCACCACCTGAAGATAAATTACAGTATTAATAACAGTAACTGCTATAACTTTTTAAATGCGTAATAACAAACATGTCTTGATCTACTGCTGCGTTCGGTTTCACAGTCTTTGAAAACACCGCCATAACTGGAAGCAAGGCTGTCAGCGCCACAACTGAGAAAGATTCTCCGGACGCCACAGCTGTGGCAGGGTCTCCTGACGTCATAACTGTGACAGATGCGGGTGACGTCACACCTGGGAAAGGGTCTACTGACGCCTTAGCTGTGAAAGAGTCCGCTGACACCGCTGTCGCTGCGGGCGCCGAAACTCTGATGGGTGGTGCTGACGCCACAACAGATTCTTCTGTGACTCAGGGCATGATGACTGCTCTTGGTAGGTAATCTCCGCATGCTTGTTTTGGACAGCCTGTCTTTTAAATGGAAATGTTCTGGTTGGTTCTCCTTTGATACAGATGCTTGCCTTTATTTAACTTTCAGCCGTGGTTAAAGACCATTGAAATGTTTGTATTTTGATGTTTTGAAATAAAAGGGAAGGAATTTCATCTCATTATTGGCTCTGTGTGTGTATGCGTTTGTGTGGTACATTTTGCATTATTGACTAATCATGTCGATGATATGATAAAAGTTCATGTTGGAAAATGCTATATCATGTACCCACGACTAGTCGCGTCGGTTCTACATGCATGCTCGGCATATTCAATTGAATATGAAAGTTATCTTTTAAGTATAATTAGCAGTCAACAACGCACGTTAATGCTGCATCTAAAATAGCAACTGCTTGTTAAAATAGCGACAGCTGATGCTGAAACAGAAGACATCAAGGACACAGCAAAAACGGATAAGGTGGCCGAGGACATGGCAGCCGCTGGAGACACCGACATCCCACCAACTCCTGGTGGTGAAACAAGCACCGACGCTCTGGCAGGTGATGACGGTGAGATGGCAGATTTACTATTTACAGGTTTGCGTAGCAAAACCTTTTTTAGATCCGTTTGCATGTGCGGTGGCCGCCATCTTGAATTGTGACGTCACAGGGTCGCCATACCATTTTATTGGGAGGGGTGTTTCTTGGGGTCGCTAGCGTTCTATTTTTTACAAATCGGCACACAACTATCACACATTCCAGTCAAATAAAAAGAAAAATTCAATACCAATTCGTATTTATAAAAAGACCCCATAATCGCTTAACTAACATAGCAAACCTGAAGTATATGTAGCACAAATACTTAACTCTAGTTTCTGATTTTAGTAGCTGTTGTTTATTGGTTTTTGTTATCCTTAGTAGGATCGTTGTCTCAAGGAACAGCCGAATTAAGATTCATGCAGCCATTAGCATGAATCCTAAACATTTTTTGCAGAAGTTTCGATTGGTAAAATTCTTTAAATAGATCTAAAGCAATATTTAGTTGTGCCATAATGACCAATATCTGCCGTTTTGTACGACGTTTTTTTCTAGGTAATAGTATCAAAATATATATTACATGTAATCATAAAAATAGTAGTGTCATGATTGATAACATTTATCCTTTACATCTATTTGATAGATTCTGGAGCCTCTGTTGCTACCATTGCCTACAGCGTGATGGCTTCGATCTTTCTGACCAATGTCGTCTTGTCTTACTACAACATGCACGCTTAGGACAACGTTACATTGCTGGTGCATTAGATTAAGGGCAGAAAATGTTCAGACAGAATTTGGTTTCTGAGCTTTAAAAAAAACTTTAATGTTGTAGGATGCGAAAATCGAACCTTTGAAAAACGTTTATTTGGAATTGATGTCTATCTTCGTGAAGTTGGTAACGTAACGCTACCAGTTATCGTGCGCTACCAGTTATCGTCCACTTTGAGTCATGTCCAGGTCTCGTGAGCAATAAAGATCGGCATAAGTATGACCCTTAGTCATGACTCCCCTTTATACAAAACAATTGAATAGGTTTAGGTCCATCGACATAACAGAATAAACTCGTGAACCAGTAACAGCAAGTTGAATTGAAGCGCGATGCATGAAATATTCCATATGAAATTCGACACCGCGTACTTCATCATGTTTTTCTCACTTTCACGATAACTAGTATATTTCAAAAGTAGCTGACGTTTAACATTTCTCTGATGGTCAAACTATCCATGGTGATTTGAGATTTGAAACTCTTACTAGTTTTAGGAGTTTGATACAACCTAGCGACCGGCGAACCGATGGTACATTTTTCACGTCGAAACATCATGACCATGAAAGTCTCGTGCCGCACATGTCGGGGAAATTTACTGCACAACATTATGCTATTTCATAGCGCCAAGCAAGCGGCGGGAAAAACATAGTGTCTTAACAATCATTTGTTTGCAGAATACTTTGGACATTGACTTTTCATTTTTTTTTCTGGTATATGAACTTCAAGTATAGCGCCAAGAGGAGAAAGACTGAAGTGGACGATAATGGGTAACCCTAGCATAATTCTTCATCATAGACCTCAGTATAAATACATGCTTGCACGGCGTTAAACAGGCGGAAAAGAAGTTACAGACCATGCATTTTTCTTTTTAAAATAGCTGATATTTCTTTCCATGGGTTAAACATTTGGCTCTGTCCCTGCGGTTTTCAGATAAATGGCGTTTTCCATGAATTGGACGATAATTGGTAACGTCACGTTAGATGGCAATGTCAATCTTTTGACATGCATATACATACAACATGTTTATCGACTAGAATGTCAATATTATTATAGCCTAGATTGAAAAAAGAGAGAAAGGCTTCTATTTAACTGGAAAAGGAAATAATTGTCTCTATCTTAGAGAAGTAACATTTGCATTTACAAAATTGATATATGATTCTATAACAGCGTATATAGAGAGATAGGGGGAGAGAGAGAGGGGAGAGAGAGAGATAGGGATATAGGGAGAGAGAGATAGAGGGAGAGAGAGATGAATCGTTTCAAAATCCGGTCTAAACCTTTTTTTTAACACAGAAGGGGGATATTTTTCATTAGAACATGACCACATGGCCAATGAGAGTCTTCAATTATTGGGACTATATCTGGAAAGGACATGGTTATCTTACAGCCACACATGAGCAACTTTTCAAAAGGATCAAAACGAATCAAATCCTTAAAGAATAACAGGTACAAATTCAGAAAAAGACAAACAAAAGGATCAATAGTTTGACAACAGAAGTTAACCAATCATTACATTGAAATTGAAAGTTGGGAAACCAGGAAACAGAATCACATTTTTTTTTTTAGATTTGTGAAAAGAAGACGCACAATGATCTCAACTC
Organism: Branchiostoma lanceolatum; assembly: GCF_035083965.1. Classification (NCBI taxonomy): domain Eukaryota; kingdom Metazoa; phylum Chordata; class Leptocardii; order Amphioxiformes; family Branchiostomatidae; genus Branchiostoma; species Branchiostoma lanceolatum. Next base: position 1,773,731 of record NC_089739.1, on the reverse strand, counting down.
AAACAGTTCAACCAGTTCAATGAATTGAAAAAAGGAACATTTTACTAAAACAATCTTCGGGGATGTGGCCATGTTCTAAAACAGTTATAATGTGGCTTCGGCCTCTATATAGGAAAATAGTGAAGCTCCCCCACTTGGGGCTTCTCGTCAAGGTAGCCCCTTGTGGGAGGGTCTTCACTATTTTCCCACAGAAAGGCCGACGCCATGTTATAACTATTCCTTTTCTTTTTAGTTTCAAGTTTAAGATTAATCTCTTTATCACATCCATTTATATGCATTTGTACTTATCTTTTGACTGTCTCTCCTTCGAATCCTTGCGGGATAAAATTTATTTATTACATTACAAGCTATCTGCCACCCAAATATCAAGACCATAGCACGTCTAGGTCAAACGATACAAAAGCGGAAGTTCTGCTGCAGTACCAAGGTCACACACCAGGGGGGCCCAAAATCGACCTTGAATTTCGGCTTCACAACGCCCGGCCACATACCAAATATCATTGCATTCTATCAAGAGGTTCTTGAGTTATACTGACTACAGTATTGCGGAAACACAAACACACACACACACCCAGACACACACCACAAACTATATCTCCATTTTTTATGCAGATAAAAGATAGCAATCGTGCTTGCCCAAACCTGTGTGTTTAGGAATACAAATGTAAATTGAGTTTATTGAGACAATCCATTGGTAAAGCAGGGTAGGTTCTGATCGTATCTTCGTTATGTTGAATCCAAAGAAAGTACTATACTTTACAATACTTTGATATTTTGTTTTGCTTCAAGGGGGGTCGAGCTGCATTATCTTGGCAAACGATATTGACTTATGTTAATGGCATTAATTTTGATCTTATTCTTATTTGTCTTCACATATTTATCGTATTTGCGACGTTCTCCGTTTCATTTTGTTACACTTTGGTGGGATTGTTTAGTATTTCATGGATTGTGTATCTATCAATAAATCCTTTAAAAAGGCATGAGGTCGAAGATTTTTTTCACCTTTGCGAAATATTTACTTTTGAATATCTATTCATATATTATACTTTAATTGTATTTTATTAAATATGCAACGTGGGTTTTTGCGGCACTTATACTTTACATTTTGAATATGCACCAGTAGTAATAATAAATATCCAAGCAGATGTTAGGGTTGTGTGCGGTTGCATCGGCGGTACAGATAACGTATTACGTTAAATTCAATAGAATCGCCTACGCATTACGCTAAATTCAGGAAATCAATCACGCAAAATGTGGTAAACAGTTTTAGACAATTAATAACACTCTTTCGTAAGACTAAGCTTGGGTTGTCTGTCACGTGACATAACTAATCAGCTACCGAAGGACGCACCCTACAAGAACAGCAGCAACCGGTGCTTGAGGCATTCTACACGAGCTCCTGTCCAGAAGGTGCTAACTTGAGCAGTACTGTCAATGGTCGCACGAGAGGTTTTACTTTTAAACGTGACGGGGTTGCACTTAACGCAACCAGCTTCACGCTTTTTCGACCCTTTACCCTCATTTAAAGCAAGCCTGAGATAAATTTATTACCTTCGCCGAGAAGGTTATGCAGAGGGTAGCGTTTGTGTGTGTGTGTGTCTGTAGTGGACCAGGATTACTCAAGAATGCCTTAATGGATTGTTTTGATATTTGGTATGTTGGTAGATTTTGATGAGATCTGAAAACGATCAGATTTTGGGTCCTCTGGCGGCTTCTAACGGTACTGCAGCGGAACTTCCTGTTTTGATATCTCGTGTTCTGGACACGCTATGGAACCGACTTTTGAGTGGTACATAGATCTTTGGACAGAGAGTAAGTGGTACGGGTTTGGGCCCCCTAGCGGCTTTTTAGGAACTGCAGGAGCAGGTTTTGCGTCTGACTTTGAAAGGGAATAACTCAAGAAGGGCTTGATGGATGGCAATGATTTTTGGTAAGTAGATAGCTTGAGTGATGATGTACATGATTAGATTCTTCTTATGCAAATCGGTATCTAATTTGAAAATTAATGATGAAAGTTTAAACATCCGCCAAATTCCATGATAGAACTCTGAAATATGTGATATATGTAACTGTGGAAGAGAGAAATATTAATTGATATGAACTATGCAAATGAAGACCTCATTTGCATAATTAATGAGAAAATACTATAACAAAATGGCCTTGATGGATGGTCATGATTTTTAGTATGTGGATAGCTTGTGTGATGCTTGGTATGATTGGATGATAATTATGCAAATAAGATTCTAATTTACATAATTAATGAGACAACTTAAAAAAAATCCGCTTTGTTCCATGATATGACTATTCAAATTGTAACTGAGGAAGAGAGGACTGTTAATAGATAGAAAATATGCAAATGTGGGCCTAATTTGCATTCTTAATGAGTAACTTCTATTATTCCACACTGGCAAATGACGGCAATTTCATACATTTAATACTATTTTGTGGCATCGGGAAGTTATGTGAATGTGAACATCGCTGAATCAAATTATGCTAATAAGGGCCTTATTTGCATAATTGATGATAAGTATTAGCATAACCTCCATCTGGACATGTTATATTTTTAAGACAATCAACTGGTGTGATTTATAATTGATGACAAACACTCCTAATACGTCAGTCATAAAGGTTAAAATCATTTGGCGAAGGTATGAGGTCGTGGAACTCTAGTTCAATATAGCATTGGCCCTTTCAAGTTATGAGTTAAATAAAACCTTCGGTGAGAAACACTACGTGTGTGGAGAGCAAACCTCACATTGTGGTGTAAGAACATACATAAGATGATGTCGACCAGTCCCAAGCAAAATTAGTCTGACACATGGGGACAAACCGTTGTTGGTAAAGACTGGTGGAAGTTGATGTCACAAAAATATTCCACTTATATAATACATTGCAACACAGTCATATCTATTTAACACGTATATTGTACACGTACTGAAATGTAAAATTGTGTCGATATCTTTACCCTATGCTTTCTGCTTTAGCATTTCCTTTTTTTCGTTGAATGTAAGTAGGAAAATTCACCAGATTTTAAATTAAATTAATCACATTAACATTATCAAGCATAATTACAGAACAAAATACTGACAGCGTGTTTATAGTGCACGAGATTGGTACATATTTAATCTGTGTTCTACCGTCACAGGTTTTGTGATGAATATGCATACGTAGCCAACTTCACTACATATAAACTGTGTGGTGTAGTATAGGTAAGAATTGCTAGATAATCATAATTCCCATATAAACCAATTTTTGTATCTCTGATCTCAGTGGGAAATATACAGGTCTCAGATCAATTTGTAATATGAGCGTTGTGTCTACATCTTTTGATAATAATCTGTGTATCGAATAAGTAATGCTTGTTCTGCCGTCACAGGTTTTGTGCTGAAAACTGAGAAACAGCGACAAGCTATGATGGATTTGGCCAAGATTTCATTATTTTCAAACTATTGAGTCATATTAGAGAAGGATCGTAACACATTTCCTTTCAACAAAAAATTAAGTTTGAAATGATGGAATGAAACAAATATAGCAGCTTATATGTCAACTCATCTATATTAAGAGCAAATGCTCCAATGGATACAAGTCTGTCTTGTAATGTCATTGTCCCACATATAGGCTGACAGAAATGAGAAAAGAGGGTGACGCGCGCTTGTAGACTAATCTAGAGAATTATAATCAGATGAGCACATGCCAGCAATGTTAGGTATAAGCCAATGAAGCGGTCGGGGCTTTTTCCTAGCGGGAGTCGAGCCACAACAATACATGCACCATTAAGTTGAAGCTATCTAGAAGACGGGCGGAGGGTGGTAGATGTTCGCGCGCCTAATTTCTCGTCGTATAACTTCTAAGCGACTTATGCTATGAAAACAGCATTGATCGGAAGTTTTAGGTCAAGCACCAGTGTAAGAAAAAAAACGGTTGCCATGGAAACGCCAAAGATGATTCACATAGGTTTTTCTTATGTAATTGTCGCTATTCTAATTTCAAGAAAAGTCGCCACGTTTCGTAGTCCTTGCAAACGTCGCTGAAAAGTTATACGACGTCAAAGTAGGCCCTTGACCTACTATGACCCCCCCCCCCCCCTCAACGACGTCTACATATGTATCATACCTGTATCTGTATAGCCGGTATAATACCAGCTAGATATGGTTAACTCAACGATGCCTGTTTTCCTGTTGATCGCCTCCAGCTAGATGAAATAGCAAAGAAAAAAAAAAGGCGACCACTTTCCCTGCGGGAGATTATGTTTCTGGTGTACGTCTATATAATATGACTGTTCCTAGATTAGTCTACAAGCTCGCATCACGCCATTTTCTCATTTCTTTTGACGTGTGCGTGGGAGGATTGTACCACAAGACAGGACATGATGTAGAAACTACGTGTCTTAGCCTCACTACCAGACCCCTCCAGGGCTGCAGACTGCTATTCTTCAGTACAATGAGCTTCTATCCTCGACTGGAGAATTTAGTCCACCCTAGCATTTACCCCTAACTGAATTCCATAGATGAAAGGGCTGAGGCAAAATTTACTCGGGTGCATGTCTTCCTTTGTGCCAAAGAGCATCCCTTGTGCACAGGCTGGTTTCCAGGCTATGTGCCAAGGCCTGAGACAATGAATGTAGGCTGATGTCCGCATGTACATATATTTATTTAGATCCCTGCGTTGCAGATCCGCAGATCTTCGTCAAGGCGCAGTGGAAGGAGCAGTCGTTTTCTCGAAAACGGAGTTTATTGAACGGTACGTAATGTTTTTTTTTGCCTTTGATAGCCAATAGCTCATTTCAAAGGGGACACATCGGTCGGACTTGTTCCGTGGTCATTTTTCCTGGATGCCTCTCTAATTGTCCGAAACCAAAAAGCCGAGTAGCAGACCCTGAAATCAAGCAGAGTGATAGCTCTGCTTATATTAGAACATTGGAGTAGATTACATATTATCTGCACGAGTATTTGTCGCCAATGCATCGACAATAATTTCAGAAATCACCACTGCTTAGGACTTTGTCTGATCTTTCTGTAATTTTTAATTTATGGAACCGGCTCAACGTCACAGACACACGGAAATGGCTTGTAGTATTACATCAAACGGCAACGTCCCATGCAAGACCGATTCCAGATTATCGAGTACATAGACCAACATTTTTCCATCATGCTGTTATCATATGCGGAAAGAACTATTTGGTCTGGATCAAAATCTACGGCGTTACCGTAACAGTAACTGTAACAGTTATTTTTATTGTATATTCGAGGAGCTAAGATTACTAATTGTATTACCCTGTTTAATTTTTATTAATATTTCGTTTTAATTTCATGATGTTGAAATAAAACAACATTTATATGACAACGCAATGTTGGCTCTAGAAGCCAGTATGTTATGAATGAAGTTAAAAGTTACCACCTTTTTCTGCAGGGTAAATTGCACGCAGGACGTGTTTGGGAGACAGAAGAGCTCGCAACCCAACTGAAGTCGTCCGGAAACTATAAACCTAGAGTCGATAGGGTTCTGTAACATTCGGATATAAATCTAGACTACCCATTTATGTTCCAGTGTATTGAAACAAATTATTTGAAGCAAATCAAACATATAGCGAGCCACAACTTTTTCACGCAGCACTATTGAGTTGATGGTATTATTTCATATACTAACATATATATATATATCAACTCTTTGAAACAGTGATTTAAAATTTACCAGTAGGAATCTAACAGAAATATTTTCTGAAACCCAGTAGCCTTCACAAAGGTAAGGCAGTCTTTCTCAATTGAGGTGAAATATTATGAGCCTTCAGATACAGATAAAAAATATATCTAACGATTTTGCAAATCGCAAGTAATACTGTAACAAGTACGTTCTTAAAGACGTCGAAAATTGTCTTGTGAAAGTTATGATCGTAAAATATTTGTATTGCTTTATTCTCATGCAGTTTGTAGCAAGCACATGTGCCAGTTTTGCTTTACCGGCTCACTGCTATGTGAAAAAATACGCCATGTTCGACATCTACTGCCCAAAGACAAATATAACTAGTTTTCCAACTAGTTTCCCACCTGGTCTAGAACGTTTGGGAGCCAAAGTAAACCTCCAGTACAACCGGATCAAAACGATCCCGGGTTTCTCCGGAGTTTTCTCTTTTGTCCGAAAACTAAATTTCAGTTTCAACCAGATTACAACAATCAATTGGGAGTCTTTGAAACACCTCAAGGGACTCCGAGTGCTTGATTTGTCGCATAACCTGTTAACCAGTGTACGATTCGATTTGGCAACAGAAGGCGGACTGAAAAACGTTGAAGCTGTCGGAGTCGCCTTTAACAAACTAACCACTTTTTCGGCGGCTGATCTGGGCCTTGCCTCTCCGGGTGTCGCGTGGGTAAAGTACATGTATATACAAGGTAACCCGATCCACTGTGACTGCCGTATGGCGTGGCTAGCAGAACTGCATCGAAAGATGTACGACTGTTGGTCTCGGAAGTGCATCGGTCCTGTAAGGGAGCACCCGTTTTATATACCGTTCAGTGAAGTGGTTACACCTCGCTGTGCCAGTTTTGGATTGGGCTGGTCCGATGTGATAAAAGGTGGCTACAAGCATGTCTGTCGTGACAATGGCACAAATGAGCACCTGCCACATATGTCTGGAAACAAGGCAGACAAATTCAAAGCTTGTCCGAAGCAGTTTGAATATTCATACCGTTTTACATAAAAACATTTCATTTTAAACATTTCATTTTAAAAAGTAATGCCAGTATAGTCATAAAGAAATAGAAAGGCAGCATGTTTCGCCCATGCTCCTTCCCATGGAAAAAAATGGACTGTCCCAAAATAACACTTGGGCAAATCGAAATATTAAGAAAAACCTTCTGCCTAAAATTGATCTATTGCAAAGTCATCCCTGCAAGAAATGGAGATTTCTCAATTTGACCCCCTATGCAAAAACAGACTCTTCCACAGGCAACCCCATACATAATAGACCATTCTAAAATACTTCCACTCAAAAAAATGGATCGCCCCAGTCCAAAATTGAGTTTAAAACAATTAGTCCATTCCTGAATGAAGAGGCTGATTATTTTTAAACTCAATTTTGGACTGGGGCGATCCATTTTTGGAGTGGAAGTATTTTAGAATGACAGATTTCGTATATGGGATTCTCATGAGTTTTTGTAACAGTTATACATTTAACAATTTGCACTCTGTAGTTATTGTTCTTGATAATCATTGCTCAACCATGGAACAGGCATGGAGTGCTTTATCATTTTGTGTAAAGTATTGACAAATGTAAGTTTAAAGAAATCTATTAGCAGATCACAGGACTGCAGAAACTATTTAATTAAGATATAAGCAATCGGCTACATTTTGAAGTAGTCGTTCTCATGTATAATTGTTGGATTTTAAAAGACGAATGTGAAGTCAGATTCTTGGCTGTAGTTCTTAGCAAAAATGTAGAAAGTGACAATATACATATATGTATAAAGATAAAATTATGTTGGAAACTTTCAACCTACTTTTTTTATTTCCTAATACTTTCCACACAGACTGCATTTTGATGTTTATATTCCAGTTCGGCATATCTTTTTTTTACACCACGTAGCCAGACCTTAACACCAGTCATGCCAACGGTAGTTTCCCTTCTTTTGTAGTATTGTAATAATTGTTATCACTATTTCTGCAATGTAATATAATATTACTTGTGCTCCTGTATCGTGAGGATTGTTTCATGGTCGTTTACTTTGTGTTCATAAGACAGCACAGGTAATAAGGTTGTAAGGTTTAGTATGATATAACTTTTAGCTGAAACATGCACCAAATTTCAAGTTTTGGTCTTGCCGAAAGGACGTCCAACAACGCAAGAACCTAAACCACAGTTGAAGATAGAATGGACGATATGCGTCATAATTGGAAACATGTTTGAACAGTTTTAACATAACATCGTAAACTACATATGTACATTGATAAATTACGAACATACAGATTACTCAAAGACACCTACTCCGAAGAGAAATATCTAAACATTTCAAACATTCGACACAGAACAGCCATTACAAAACTCCGGATTAGTTCACACAAATTACGCATTGAAAAGGGTAGACATAACCGCATTCCTTTGGAGCAAGGAACTTGCCAATGCTGTGATTTAGGTAAGATTGAGGATGAGTGTCATTTTGTTGTTGATTGTATGCTATATAACTATGACAGGAATATCCTCTTTGATTTTATAAATGATAAGTTTCATAGTTTTCGTTATTTGGATAGCTTAGAAAAATTTGTATTCCTTATGAAACTAGACGAGCCATATCTCATGAAACCTGTATGCTTATTCACTTACAACTGCCTTAAGAAGCGAGAAGAAATTGAACATGTACATAGCGGTATTAAGTAGTATTTAGATGTAGTCAGATATCACATTTCTGTTACCACTGTAACTATTCTTCTGCTTGTCACCATGACCTGGACTTAGCTCATCAGAGCATAAACGTGCAATAAGGTCTTTCATTCATTCATTCATTAATAATGGTTAACGTTGTGAGCGACAATAGGCATTATTACATCCGCCATGCTGGTTGATTGAACTTGGGAGTGTCTGACCTTTGAACTTGCATGTGTTTGAAATGATCACGTGACGAAACAGTTTGAATCAATCTTCTATGTTTAACCGACCTAGATGGTGGACAATACTTACATCGTAGTCACGTGAGTGTAGACGCCGTATAAGCTGGAGTATGTCAGGGTTTATTCATTTTTGCCATGCGGCTTTTGATGATTTTTTATTTTATATTTCTAACACTGTGATAACAACGAAAATGCTCGATGACATCACTTTGAATGTATGATCATGTAATTTCCGAATTATCGGGGAACCATTCTGACAATCACATGTCGATTTGTACAAAAGAGTGTGTCCCTTTCTGCATTGTTGTCATCATTTCTATAATTTGTTATTCAAATTGCACTTGACTATTAATTAATCAATTAGTTAATGATGGATATACTTGCCTTGAAAGGTTTGTATTGGATTCTTAATCTGAACTGTAAAAGAGCGACGTTAATCTGGATGTGAAAGTTTGATGGTTGTAGAATGTGTCGTGGAAAAATACAGCACATCGTCTTACATTCTTGTTTTTTTTTTCGTCCCTAGCTAGATCTCATGTGGCAAATTTCTTAGCAAAAAATAGTACATTAACTATTTACATTCAGAACTAGATTATTTAGAAAAATTGAGTAACCATCACCGGCAACAATTCAAGTTAATTCAATGATAACACTCAATGAGTCAGTATTCAGTAATTTGTTTGTTAGGGAACAATGAAGTCACATTAAAAAGCATGGAACTTTAGCAAGTCAGCAAATAAACAACAACTAGAGTTCCGCGACCTCATACATTCATTAAGTAATCTATGATAATGTCACTAATTTAAATATTCCATCATTAGGCATGGTTTACTTTGTGATTCCTCATGCAAATTTCATAATAAGTATGAGTTTCTGTCATTTACAACATTTGAAATACAAAGATCCTAAAAGTCCTATTTTAATGCAAGTCACAAAACTAGGCATTATGACGAACTGATGGTTGACTTAACAATTCAATAATACCTGCTGTATTTTCTTTACCCAAAGGCCCATGTTCCTTCAGGTAAAACTTTCTATCCGCAAACATGTAGGTATTCTCGTCGGTTGTTTTTATGCAGGGTTCCGACATGTCCCTGTGGCGCAAGCGGTAACGCAACCTCGCTGCTTCGCCATCTGGATCAAATTCTGTGGATCCTAGGGCCCGAGTTCAATCCTAAGGGTTTTCCACCGTATAGTCATACTGATTACATTTGTTTCCATGTCAAAATGCGTTGACCTTATAAGCATTCCGGTATTCGGAGTTATTCTTAGCTTACTAATGATAAGGACAAAGGACTCGGATCGTCATTTTTAGAGGAACAAGAAGTATTAGTTGTATAATCTGGTGTAGTGGGTTGCATATTCCCGCCCTATCCACGTACTGGAAGAATCACAATCTCTACTGATAGCATTGCAATTTCTTGTCAGGGAAGAATAAGATGTTCTACCAACAGAGACTGTTATCTCAAACTGTAAATTGTATCCAACATATCGCTTGGTATTGATTTAGAATTTTCAAATGTGAACATCTAATCAATTTGTAAAATAGTTAATTCCCTAAGTGACGTTATTTGAGGCAAATTTAACCTTTAACTATCTATATGAAAAGATCTATAAATATATCTATCTATCTATCTATATATGTGCATAAACATATTCATCTATCTATCGATCGATCGATTTCAGAATCACTATCATCCTTCATGAACCGATTGTAGAATGTCCAAAAACTCAAGCAGATGATATCAAACTTAACATGAGTGTGTAAATAATATGGATATGCCATCGTCAAAATTTACATGTTTTTTCATCTCTACAGTTAGGGAACACCTACAAGCCGTCCTGTATCCACACTCCTCACACATGTAGGGTTTCTCACTGTCATATCTCTCTTTAATATGTAGAGATAGGTTCGAACTTTTGGCAGTCTTGTAACAACATAATTGCCAAGCAGATCCAACGGTGATAAATTTTCCTGCCAGTTGGACATGGTCTTTGCAACCGTTGGATCTGCTCGGAGATGAGTATCCACACTCTTTTTCTAACCGTTGTGTTTTGTCATCACGTGATGGTCTAATTGAACTTTCCGTGCAGCAGAATAGTTACACTGGTCACATGTGTAAGGAAGAACCTCTGAATGTCTAAACTTGTGACGGGTTAGGTGAGACCTTTTCCCAGTTCTGTATCCGCACTCCCCACATATGTGACGTTTCTCGACAGTGTGTTTTGTCATGACGTGTTTCCCCGTTTTTCTCTCATGTAGGGATGGCTTCGAACTTGTAGCAGTCTTGTATCCGCTTCCCTCGCAAATGAAGGGTTTCTTGTGTTTTGTCTTGACGTGTCGGTCTACTTGATATTTCTGTGCAGCAGAATAGTCACACTGGTCACATCTGTAGGATTTTTCACCAGTATGTTTTATCTTGTGTAGGGATAGATGCCTCTTGTTGGCCGTCCTGTATCCGCATTCTTCACACATGTAGGGCTTCTCACCGGTATGTCTAGCCATGACGTGTACGTCCAAATGACTTTTTTGTACAGCAGAATAGTTACACTGGTCACATTTGTAGGGTCTCTCAGTGATACTGGTATGTTTTCTCTTGTGTAGGGATATATGATATTTGTAAGCCGTCCTGTATCCGCACTCTTCACACATGTAGGGCTTCTCACCGGTATGTCTAGCCATGATGTGTATGTCCAAATGACTTTTTTGTACAGCAGAATAGTCACACTGGTCACATTTGTAGGGTTTCTCACGACCATATTTGTCTAAATGGTCTTTCTTTGCGGTGGAATAGTTGCATTGCTCGCCTTTGATTCTGACGGATAAGGGCGTTTCACGTGTGTGTTTTTTCATGTGTTGTGTTAAGGCACCTTTTATAGCTGTCCTAAACCCGCACTCCCCACACATGAAGGGTTTCTCATCGCTGTGATTGATCGCTACGTGTTGATCTAGTGTTGATTTTTCTGCGGCGCGATAATCACACTGATCACATGTGTAAGGAAGAACCCCTGAATGTGTTCGCATGTGACGGGTTAGGTGAGACTTTTTCCCTGTTCTGTATCCGCACTCCCCACATATGTGACGTTTCTCGACAGTGTGTTTCGTCATGAGGTGTTTGCCCGAAATAACTTTCTGTGCAGTCGAATACTCGCTCGGATCACATAATGTAGGGTTTCTTATCAGTATATTTTCTTTCATGTAGGGATAGCTTCGAACTTGTAGCAGTCTTGTGTCCACTTTCCTCGCTCATGAAGTGTTTTGTCTTGACGTGTCGGTCAACTTGATATTTCTGTGCAGCAGAATAGTCGCACTGGTCACATTTGAAGGGTTTCTCGCCAGTATGTTTTTTCTGATGTTGGGATAGATGATGTTTGTATGGCGTCCTGTATCCGCACTCCTCGCACATGTACGGCTTCACACCGATATGTTTTGCCATGACGTGCTCTTCCAAATGACGTTTTCGTACACCAGTGTAGTCACACTGGTCACATTTGAAGACTTTCTCACCAGTGTGTTTTTTTGGGACGTGTTGGTCTAACTGGTCTTTCTTTGCGGCGGAAAAGTCGAACTCGTCGCCTTTGATTCTGACGGGAGTTTCACGTGTGTGTATTTCCATGTGCTGTGATAAAGCACACTTCACACCTGTCCTATACCCGCACTCCCCACACATATAGGGTTTTTCATCAGTGTGCTTTAGCAATATTTCTTCCTCAGAGTCAGACCCAGTACAGTTTACATTGCATTTGTTGGAAACGTCATTGTCCTCGTCCTGTAGCAATTCCGTGCGAATTGTCTCCTCCCACATCTTGTTTATCCCCATCTGTACTGTTTGCAGATCTTCTTCGTCGGACCCGGTACAGTTCACACCGCACGTGGAGTTGTTGGGAACGTCATCTTCATCGTCCTGCAGCAGTGCCGTGAGAATTGTCTCCTTCCATAGGTTGTTCCACCCCATCTGTCCTAAATGTAGATGTGATGAGTCTCCCTCTTTAGGCTGAAACCAGTTCTCTCCGCACCTTTCCTCACTTAGATCGTCATGCTGCTGCCCTATGTTTGTTGTCTGCTCCCCACTGTTGTTAGTACCACTCCCAGGATGTCCAGTTGGTAGGTATGCACCGTACGTTTCCTGGCCCTCATTGCACGATTCCCGGAAAGGCTCTTGACCATCCCGCTTCCATCCGGCGTCCCCTGTAAACTCTTTTCTGACGTACGCGTCGTTTACAATCCCAGGATTACCAGTTAGCAGGGTTGCAAGTACCGGGAATAGTTGGTCCTCTTGTCCATTGTGCTGCCTGGGTTCTAGGTTGTAGCTGGGTTCACCAGTTGGCTGGGTTGCACCTTGCGTTTCCCGGAATAGCTCGTCCTCCTGTCCATTCTGCTGCCATCCAGTGTCCCTTGTTCTCTCCTCTTTGATGTGCGTCTCGCTTCCAATTCCAGGATTACAAGTTGCCTGGGTTTCATCTTGCGTTTCCTGGAATAGCTCTTCTTCTTGTTGATCCTGCCGCCATCCGGTGTGTCCTGTCTCCTCCTCTTTGATGTGTATTTCGTTTTTATTCCAAGGCTTACCAGTTGCGTGTGTTGCACCTCGCGTTTCCTGGAATAGCTCGTCCACTTGTCCACCATGTTGCTGCAATCCCATGCCCCCTGTCTCTTCCCCTTTGATGTGCATCTCGTTTCCAATACAGGGTTCACCAGTTGGCCGAATTTCATCTTGCGTTTCTTGGAATAGCTCGTCCTCTTGTCTATTGTGCTGCCATGCCGTGTCTCCTGTCTCTTCCTTTTTAATGTATGTCTCATTTACTATCCATTTCCACGTTTCACCAATTAGCTGGGTTGCACCTTGCGTTTCCTGGAATAGCTCGTCCTGCTGCCATCCAGTGTCTCCTGTCTCTTTCTTTTTAATGTGTGTCTCGTTTACTATCCATTTCCAAGTTTCACCAATTGGCTGGGTTGCACCTTGAGTTTCCTGGAATAGCTCGTCCTGCTGCCATCCCGTGTTTCCTGTCTCGTCCTCTTTGATGTGCATCTCGTTCGCAGATGGCTCTCTACGAAGGCGTTTGGCGGGAGGCCAACAAGCTGACTCTGTCATCTCTGAAACAGATGTAACAAAAATAGGGAATAGAACGATCAATTGAGAGGCAATAGTATCTAGTATACGTGTAAACCGATCGCGAAGATGCTAACCTCTTATGCAATTAAAGGTCAAACCATAACATTATATTCCAATGATCTTGTCGTCAACGATATGAGCTCGATAACTGGCGCTTAGCTGGCGGCTTAGATGCAAATAAGGTTTTAATTAGCCCAACGCATTGCATTTTATTGGCATAAATCATCATGATTCGTCATCCCTATCTTGGGTAGTTTCGGTTTAGCAGCATACCACTTTCTATAAGGAATAGCAGGGGAATGATGGAACAGCAATGAACAATTAGCATACCCACGTACTACAGGAACCCACCGTTGTCTTTAAAGCCGCTACACTGCCAATCAGTCCTACAAAAAGTAGGTTAGTTATCAATTAAGTACCATGTAAAAATAGAAGGCAGAACACATGTTAAACATAATACACTGCATACTTCAGAGACATACACAAATACGCACTCGCCCACACATGTACACATATCAATATATACAAAGACATACATCTATGCACATTCACTTGACCTGTGACATATGTTCTTTATTTCGTGAAGTGGCAAACAAATGTCCTTTCAATGTCTTACCCGTTCTACAATATTCCTGCATTTCGCCTTGTATCCCCCCTTCAATCTTAAGCTTAACATTTCCAGTACATACTATTGTATGTATACATTGTAACTGCATAATCTAATAATTCATGGCTTTTCTCCTCCTAGTCTTGGGGTTGTTAACTGCTGCGACGACCCCTTCCCCCAGCAATATCACCCGCTATCGCCTTCTGTCCAGCCCACCCACAGCAGGGATTTTCATTGACCCAGTTTTTCCTCAATGACATTCCAAACCCCCATGCATAGCCTTGTTGCCCAGATAGAGTAGCCAGACTGGTAGACAGTCCAACCTTTTCCGTAAACCAGTTTTATCGCCGGCCCTTCTTTAGCCAAGCCTTCTTTAGCCATAGTTTCTAAGAGCCGTCTTATTTGTGACCATGTTTGTTTTGATAGTAAACAGACGCAACATTCCGTTCCAACATTTTCCTCCAAGCCTGAAACTGACCTCTTCCGAAACCTACTGCTATACAACAGTATTGTTTGCGATTACTGTGTTGTTTCTGACGATACTAGTATATATTCAAGTAAGAAACTGACAATCGGCAGCTGCTACGTGTCACTGTTTATACTAGTTCCACCGCCCCTCCCCTATCATGACACCGATTCCTAACACACTTCTAATTCTAATCTTTCGACGAACAAGCACTTACAAAGAGAGGTTAACGACGATAAAATGTCTTACCTGTAGATTTATGGTGGTTAGCGATCTCTACGACTTTTTAGCGTTCATTAACTTCGCGTAATTAAGTGCAGAGGACCGAGCGAACGATTCTGACTAAAATGTAGGTCAACTAACATGGCGGAAATGAACTCACAACGAGTCAAAGGTCAGAGGTCAGAAACCTGAACCCACTTCAAAAAATGTCAAACCACAGATCGCCGCTTAACGCTTTACTGCAATGGAATTGAGTGATGAAGGTTGACCCCCCCCCCCAATTTGTCACATTCATTTGTTTGTATATATGCATTGCATACCCGGTAAACCAGCTTATGGCGCAATACACCAGGTTTATACAAGCTGCATAGCTTTGGTAGACAGCTTTGTGTTTTCTTGATCTTGATTTGTTTCTAGACAACACCCCTCTTGTTGGGGTAAAGCGTCTAGGGGAGTGCGCTGCGCTTATTGTCCTCTGAGGTGCTGGAGCACTGCCTCCTTAAACTTGGGAGGATCAGTTGTCTCCGTGACCTCTTGTGGAAGTAAATTCCACTCCCTCACAGTACGAGGGTAGTAAGAATATCTGTAACAATCTTTGTGGAAAGGTATACTCTTATATGAATTTTGGTTTGAGTGTCGCGATTGGCGCGGTGCAGGTGACAGATGACCTTCGACCGGTAGGGCTATCTTATGGTGTCTAGCCTTTTGCAGAACTGTAAGTCTACTAGCTGTCCTTCTATCCTTAGGACAGAAACTTTTCTGTTTGTTTGGTGCTTTTTGCCGGTTGAATTCAGAATATTTAGAGTCAACATTTCATTGTTAGTACGGAAACAATAATTAAGTAAACTCAAAAGGCTTGTGAGTTTGTCACCTTTACTCATCACCACCAGTTCATCCATAGGAAAATTGTGTTACATATAACATATGGAAGATACTGTTAAATCTGATAGATCAGTTCACGATTCATCTTATTATTCTTCGTCCTCAGTTTCAAGTTTTCAAGAATGGTGCTTAGCCATGTGTTTTCTTAAATTACTTCCATGTGCAGAAGCCTGATAATCACATTTATCACATCTGTAGGGCTTCTCACCGGTATGTACTCTCATATGTTTGGATAGG
This sequence comes from Branchiostoma lanceolatum, assembly GCF_035083965.1. Taxonomy (NCBI): domain Eukaryota; kingdom Metazoa; phylum Chordata; class Leptocardii; order Amphioxiformes; family Branchiostomatidae; genus Branchiostoma; species Branchiostoma lanceolatum. The sequence goes on along the minus strand of NC_089739.1, from coordinate 1,757,608 downwards.
TTAGATCTAACAGCCGCCCTAAAGCCACATTCACATAAGGCTACACCAAGTAATTTTTATGGATGACGTCCGCGCGCGCATTGATTTTGGCCTGTTCCCAGAAAAAAAAACACAAGAAATTCCGCTGCCAGTAACTATGACCAAAGAGTTCCTTTTTGATAAACTATGTTTCTGAAGGCCTGCAAAATCAATGGGATATGGAAAGAAACAGGACAGGACAACAACTGCTGTTCAACTTCAACTGATTTATTCAAATTATTGTTGTTTTCCTGATGAATAAAAGAATTGTTAGTTGTTACACTGTGTTCTCTCATTCAATTTGTGTCCTAACATGCGTCGTCGACTATTATATTTCAAATCTGGGCATCTTGTTTTTTTCGGCCCTTCTTGTTTTTTTTTCGCTCTCTCGCATCAGATTTAGGGTCTCCAAAGGACGTCATCCATAAAAATTACTTGGTGCAGCCTAACATGCCGAAAAGGTCTTACCTGTCGGTTTATGATACCTCTAAAGTAAAATGACGTCAGATATATACCTTCCTTGGTCGGATCAGATAAATTATCTCACAAAAAAAACAAAATGGCGGACCGGCAGACCAGGTTAAAGGTCAATAATTTATCATCCTGATATTCAGTAGGTCAGACTTACTTTAGCCTCTATACCAGATATATTAATGCGTGGGCTACGTTCTAGCACAAAACAAACCATAACAAATCCTAGCCCTATGTATGACAGATACATCGGTATATCTTACGTACAAACATGTTTGAAATATAACGATCTATTAGTACCAGCGGTGAGATAAGTACCCTGGAATCCAGATAGCAGAGCATACGTATCGGCCCGCGCTCCGAGTTCCCCGGGCCTACCATTCCGCTCCCCCCGAAGATCTACCTCGCCCCACTCTCCGTTAGCCACCCAATCTCCGCTAGAGCGGAGCTTGTTTTAGCCTCCTGTGCAGGCCTCCTATAACGCGCGACATATATATATTGGGGGAGAGGGGAGCGGACCCCTCGTCTATACAACTCCCTTGCCGGCATAAGAGCTCCCCTCTCCCCCAATATATATATGTCGCGCGTTATAGGAGGCCTGCACAGGAGGCTAAGCTTGTTTGGCTAGCGGGAAGTGGGGCGGGGTACGTTGTCGGGCCAGCGGGAGGGTAGGTCCGGGAAAGCTAAGGGCGCGGGCCGATGTAGGTCCCGGGAAGCTCGGTACAATTGCTCTGGATTACAGGGTATGAGATAAGTAGAAAACAGCGAGGTTGGGTGTATTCATTGCAACTTGGTCACTTTTGATGGCTAAGCGCCCTCGTTTGACCGTTGGCAGTACTGCAACACTAGCATTTCAACTTTGCTAAAACATTTTCACCAACTTATGAGTGGTTGATCAGCATTAACATATATATTTCATACATTGACCAGAAGACGATGAACAGGTAGAAATGGGTCGCCCTAGCTATGTAATTGTAGAGAAGTAGAAGAAATACTACTTCGGGATCAAGTGAGCACAGACAAACAAGATTTGCCGTGGCCGAGGAACGAACTTTATTTCACGCTCACCCCCTCTCTCCTCTATTTCTGCCGTCCAACTGTGCTCTCTTGCCTATTGTCTGTCCTTTTTATCTGTGTGGGACTCCTTATCTAATCCAGGATCTTTACCAGATGTGTTTGACAGGTCAATTGATTATGTGACAGTTCTTCAAGAAGGGTCATCATTTCACATGTTTCTCTGTCTTATATTGTCAGCACTTCACATGTTTCTGTCTTATCTTGTCTGCACTTAACATGTTTCTGTCTTCTGTCAGCGTTTCTTAGAAATTCAGATGGTCTGTCTCTTATGAAAACATATGGGACAAATATCTGCCACATTGCGAATTGAAATACATGTACGTTATATTACATAATGTTTGAATTTATAACAAGCTACAGTACCACTCCTTATCTGATCTTAACAGCAAGCTGACTGAAAAAAGGATGTTGTCTTTCACTGCTGCAAAGTAAACATACCAGCCGTAAACTGTAATCCAGTCAAATCAATGTTTTCTAAGCAGTGTGTTTAACCAGCATGTGTTTGCTTAGTTTACCCTTTACAGTTGCAGAATAGTCGCACTGATTGCATTTGTAGGGTTTCTCACCAGTGTGCCTTCTCATATGCCTGGTTAGAGATGACCTGTCAGCCGTCCTATATCCGCACTCCCCACACATGTAGGGTTTCTCACCGGTGTGTTTCACCATGATGTGTTGGTCTAAAGTGCCTTTCTGTGCAGCTGAATAGTCGCACTGGTCACATTTATAGAGTTTCTCACCTGTATGTTTTCTCATATGTTTGTTAAGGTTAGACTTAGCAGACGTCCTGTATCCGCACTCCCCACACAAGTAGGGCTTCTCATCGGTGTGTTTTGACATTACGTGTTCCTTTAAACTGTTCTTCCGTAATGCAGAATAGTCACACTGGCCACATTTATGAGGTCTCTCACCGGTATGTAATTTCTTATGTCGGGTCAAGGTAGAATTGTTTGCTGTCCTGTATCCGCACTCCTCACACAAATAGGGTTTATCATCAGTATGTTTTGTCATGGCGTGTTCAACTAAATGGCTTTTCTGTACAGCAGAATAGTCGCACTGGTCACATTTAAAGGGCTTTATAGCCGTATGTGTTTTCATGTGACGAGATAGGTGACACCTAACAGCTGTCCTATATCCGCACTCCCCACACATGTAGGGCTTCTCACCGGTGTGTTTTATCATAACATGCTGTTCTAAATGACCTTTCCGTGTTGCAGAATAGTCACACTGATCACATTTGTGTTTCCCTTCGGTATGTTTTCTCATATGTTTGAATATGAGATCCCTTTCTTCTGTTCGGTAATTGCACTTCCAGCAAATGTAGGTATGCTGTGTCACATGGCTGCTCTCTTGTATTGTATAGTCTTGTACTGCAGCCTGTTCCAAGTCTTCTTCGTCATAACCCGTACAATTTAACGTCTGGACATTTGTAGTATACTTTTCCTCTACCTGCTGCCGTCCTGTGTCTTTTGTCTGCTCCTCCATGTTGTTCATTAGCCGTGTGCGGTACTTTACGTCTTGATGTGACGAGACTCCCTTAACATGCCCGGTGCAATTCATGCTGCGCGTTTCCTCGTTTAGAGCGTCTTGCTGCCATTCTGTGTCTTCCATCTCCTTTTTTGTGTTTGTAACGTTTGCAGGTAGGTTTGCACTGTACGTTCCCTTTTCCTCACCGTACGTTTCCTGTGAGAGGTTGTCCCCGGCTTGCGCATTCTTCTGCCATCCCGTGTTTCCTGTCTCCTCCACGTCGAAATGCGTCTCGTTCGACTCTTGTTTCGTATGAAGAAGCCCACATGTTAACTCGTCCATCTTTGAAACAGAAAAATTCAGAAATACTCAAATAGGTCAATTGTCGCTATGTATTTCTATGTAAGGGGTTCACCCCCCCTCCCCAGGAACCTTTGGAAAAGCAACGCCAAGCGAACTTGATGTATTTCTGGCTAAACAAATATACTGGAACTGAACTGAATTTATAGGAGATGCAGACCCTTCAAGACTAATCACTGATTCCGTGATCTTCGACTTCTCTATACCTGCCAGTTTTGCAGCGTGACGCGATCTAAGGTAAGTACAATGTGGACGGCGGCCCTTTCCCTCCTAATTTCGAATGGAAACATACTAGGTCTTTTCCAACATTTTTTCTTTTCTTTTTAAACCTAGGCCTACACATTGAGGTCACTATTACCAATGTCTATTCAAACCTCCTTACCATTACTATAACATTCGTCGTGATTTCTGTACCGTTTCTGGTTGTGATTGAAAATTGACAGCTGTTTCATATGCATTTAACGCTTAAATGTTACGCTGCAAATGAATTACCGATCCCAACCGGCAATCATATGTCTTACCTGTGGGTTTATGGTGGTTAGCGCCATCTAAGTCTTCTCCGATTCCGTGAAAATCGTGAATTTGGCGGATACGATACTGAAGACGGTGTGTTACGTCAACCAAAATGGCGGACGCCGGCTCACCAATGGGTCAGAGGTCACAAACCCGACATTATTCTAGTATGGGTCAATCGGTAAGCCCTTAGGTTTCTCATCTCCTGGCTGTTATTCGGCTGGAAGATTGTTACATTTTCTTACTGTATGACTTTTCTGACAGCCACATACCCCAGTGAGCAAGATCCTGGCAGACAAAAATCATTAAGACCACTATTATAACTTGCAATTAAGTCGGCCAACTGCGGAAATGTAACAAAACGTTTTGTGAAACTCCATCGAACGCAGATAACAATAACAGAGAAACTGTGTATCTTTTTCTATAACTACAACATAAAAATATCATTATTATCATTACACTAGGCTTGTTCTTTTGCGTTGGATTTCACTACTAGAAGTCATAGCAGCCACAATATTTTCTGTGCTAAATGTTCAGGTCACGTATTCGGATCGTCAGAAAATAAAACACAACGCGCTTGCACACTTGTAACATTTATTTACAACAAACCTAGTACAGAGGGAAAAATTAACAATTCAAAGCAGCCATATAATTATAACTCAATGACTACTTCCTTCAGGTAACCAACTCGCATGATAATTATAACAAAAAGATGTACACAGAATGTTTTTTTTTTAAACAATGCTGTAGGGAAGTAGTAGTAAAGCTGTAGAGATTGGATGCAAAGAAGAAGCGTGATAGTCACAATTGTAACATTTAACATTTTCCTTACCGATATTCTTTCTATTATGTTCTAAATATTAGCAGTCCTTTATCCACAGTTCACAGACACGTCGGGTTTCTCAGCGTTGTGTTTTACAATCACGTGTTTGTCTAATTGGCCTTTCTGTACAGCCGCATACTCGCACTGGTCACATCTGTAGGGCTTTTCACCTGTATGTTTTTTCATGTGACGCGTTAGGTGAGACTTGATAGCCGTACTATAGCCGCACTCCCCACATATGAACGGTTTCTCACCGGTGTGTTTCACCATAACGTGTTGGTCTAGATTACGTCTACATGTGGCTGAGTGGTCGCACTGGTCACATGTAAAAGAGCCCTTTTGCCCTTTACATGTTGATGTATGTTGGGATAGGTGCTGTGCATCACTGGTCTCGTGTCCACAGTCTTCAGGCTTGTAGGGTTCCTCTATGGTGTGCTCCATTTTCTTATGTCGTAATAAAGCAGCGCTAAAAGCTGTCCTGTATCCGCACTGATCACACTTGTAGGGTTGTTCACCTGCTGCATGTGTTTTCATGTGCCGGGTTAGGTGAGGCTTAATAGCTGTTCTATATCCGCACTCCGTACACATGAATGGTTTTTCGTTATTGTGTTTTACCATAACGTGATAACGTAAGCAGCTTTTCTGTGCAGCAGAATAGTCGCACTGGTCACATTTGTAGGGTTTTTCACCCATATGTGTTCTTTTATGTCGAGAAAGGTTCGTACGATTAGAAGTGTTGAATCCGCATTCCTCACACATGTAGGATTTGTCTTCGTTGTGCTTTGCCGTGACGTCGTGTGTTTTCATGTGTCGGGATAGAAGAGACCTAACAGGCGTTCCATATCCGCACTCGACACAAATGTAAGGCTTCTCAGCGGTGTGTCTTATCAAAACGTGTTGGTCTAAACCACCTTTCCGCGCTGCGGAAAAATCGCACTGCTCACATTTGAAGGGTTTCTCACCGGTATGTGTTTTCTTGTGTCGCGATAGTGCAGACCTATCACCAGTCCTGTATCCGCACTCCCCACACATGTAGGGTTTCTCATCGGTGTGTTTTCTGATGACGTGTTCATATAAGTGGCCTTTCTGTGAGGCAGTATAGTCGCAATGGTCACATTTGTGGGACTTTTTTGCTACACGTGAATTCATGTGTGCTTTCATGTGACGGGTTAGGCGAGAACTCTTAGCTGTTCTGTATCCGCACTCCACACATATGAAGGGCTTTTCGCCGGTGTGTCTTTTCATATGTGCAGATAGGTAAGACTTTACAGCTGTCCTGTACCCACACTCCCCACACACGTAGGGCTTCTCATTGGTGTGTTTCATCATAAAATGTTCTTCTAAATGACTTTTCCGTATTGCAGAATAGTCGCACTGGTCACATTTGTAGGGCTTCTCACCAGTATGTGTTTTCTTGTGTCGCGATAAGGCTATGCGATAAGCAGTGCTGAATCCGCACTCCCCACATATGTACGGTTTCTCATCGGAATGTTTTGCGATAACGTGTTCGTTCAGATGGCATTTCTGTGTTGTAGAATAGTCGCACTGTTCACATTTGAAAGGTTTCTCACCGGTATACTCAGCCAGATGTTTTGTCATATGATTTTTCATATGTGAAGATAGGTAAGACTTTACAGCTGTCCTGTACCCACACTCCCCACACACGTAGGGCTTCTCATCGGTGTGTTTCGTCATAACATGTTCGTCTAAATGAATTTTCCGTATTGCAGAATAGTCGCACTGGCCACATTTGTAGGGCTTCTGACTGGTATGTAATTTCTTGTGTCGCGATAAAGCGAGGCGATAAGCGGTCCTAAATCCGCACTCCCCACACATGTAGGGTTTCTCATTTGTGTGTTTTGCGATGACGTGTTCGTTTAAGTGGACTTTCTGTGTTGTAGAATAGTCGCACTGGTCGCATTTGAAAGGTTTCTCACCAGTATGTTTTGTCATCTGGTTGAACATAGGATTAGGATCCATTTCTTCTGTTCGGTAATTGCACTTCCGGCCAATGTAGGTATGTTCTGTCCCATGGCTGCCCTCCTGTACTGTTATATGGCTCTGCACAGGTGCCTCATACAGGACTTCTTCGTTAGACTCGGTGCAGCTTACACCCAACATTTCGTCATTTGGTATGTTCTTTTCCTCTTCCTCCTGTCGCGCCGTGTCTGTTATTTGTTGTCCGGTTGCTAGGCTGGCGCCGTAGTAATCGTGGAATTCCTGGTCCTCACTATACCCTTCCTGGAATATGTTGTCTTCTTGTTCGTTATGCTGCCATCCCATGTCTCCTGTCTCCTCCTCTTTGATGTTTGTCTTGTTGCCAGGTGGGGTTTCACCGTACCTTTCCTGTACCTCACTAGCACCGTATGTTTCCTGTAAAAGCTCGTCCTCTTGTCCACCCTGCTGCCATTCTCGGTCTTCTGTCTCCTCCTCTTTGATGTTTGTCTCGTTAGCAGGAAAACCAGTCGATAGAGTTGCGTCGTACGTTTCCTGTTCCTCACCGTAGGGTTCGTGAAAAAGCTCATCCTCTTTTTCGTCCTGTTGTAAGTCTCGTGTCTCTCCATTTTGTATGTTTGTCTCCCTAGCAGGGTTCCCAGTTGTCCGTGATAGGGTTCCGTCATCCTGCTGCCATCCCGTGTCTGTCTGCTCTACTTTGATGTGCGTCTCGTTCACAGATGGTTCCGTATGAACAGGAGCAAATGTTGACTCGTCCATTTCTGAAAAAGAGGCCAGAAGATATGAAAAAAATAGATAAGGTAGGTATTAAAGCTAATGAACGACTTTCATGAAGGAGAAAACTGTGCGTAATTTGCATAAGAGATGTTTTGTTTTTCCCTCAAATAACAAGATTCGAATATCTCGTTAACACCGTGAAATATTTAGTCCTTTTACGTAAATGCAGAATCTAGTTTAATGTATCTCGTCGACTATGCCTTAATGAGGTTTAATAGCCTAAATTAAACAGAAAATCTATGAACGTGGTTGATTCAAAGACAATTAACGGCGCCCATAAAGCGCACTATAATGTAAGTAGCATTTTAGCACACAAAACATTTATTTCATCCATGTAATAATAGTAATTTATATACATTTGTCTTTTTCTTTAAACAGTGAACGGTATGGTGTTTAAAATCAATCCAATAATGTATAGTTTCTTGAGCTTTGTTTGCCAAAGTGCAAAACACTCACACACAGGCACGTTGAAAAAAAGTGTACTCTTCCATTGACCCCTCTTATGACCCGGAATGTTAGTAGCTTGTAATCAATATCAATTCCGTGATATCTGACCCCACGTTATACGTGGTCCCCAATGCAACGTGCTTAATAAAACATTCAACGAATATTCATCTGAAGTACTGTCGATAGGAACCACCTTAATAACGAGGCTACCCCCTCGAGGTCACAAATATTGTATTGTAACGTTACTCACGACTTCATCATTTCTGATGGCGTATAAAGGCATTCGATTGTCACCATGATAATCATAATTTGAATCCCCGTGACCAGATTGGTAGGAAATTTGACAGCAGCAACATGTTGGTGTGTTTACAGACGTTCACTGTGCTCTTAGTCTAACCACCTTGGTCTAACATACACGGTGCACATTTAGGTAAAATGAGACGCCAGTACAAATCGAAAATTGGCAACTATACATGCATTACGTGTACATAATTTTAACACTGAACTGTTACACTCTCCCCTTGAATACCGATCCCAGCCAACAACCAAAGGTCTTACCTGTAGGTTTATGGTAGTTACCGATCTCCATGTCTTCCCGAATAACGTGAAAATCGCGTCAGATAGTCAGGACTGATACGGAGGGCAATGACGTAAACCAAAATGGCGGACAAGCTGACCCCAATGGGTCAAAGGTGAGAGGTCATGAACCTGATACTTACTTGAGTAAAGGTGAAATTGCAGATTACCGCCTGACGTACGCTTTAATCTCCTGGGTTTTAGCCAAGCAAAGGTGTGCTCTTGCCTATTGACCGACAGACGGTAGATCTCACTTCTCAATGTATGTGATGACGCTATTATAGCGGTGATTACCCATTAAGTCGCCAAGCAGATGTTGGATGGAAGATTCAAACGTCTTCAGACTTTTGGGGTTTCTAACAGCCAAATACCAAGTGAGTAAATTCTGAGAGCCCACCAGTTAGAAATCATTACGAATTGTCACCCGCATATACAATTAACAAAAAAATCTTACTGTTACAAAAATGTCACAATATTGTAAGGAAACCCCTTAAACGGAGGTATTAACAGAGAAACTGTGCAGATTTTTCTATTACCTTAACTTTATCTGCAATTAGTTTCACCCCAAGAAGTCATAAATGTCACGTAGTGTTCTTTAATAATTGATCTATTTACGGGTGAGAATCGTCCTATAAACCACAACACGATTGTGGACTTAAATATTTATTTACAACCAACAGAAATCCCACATTTACAGGTAAAACCGTATCGAAGCTACCGGGTTAAAACTTGGTCATTTTCAGGCAACCTACTCACGTGATAATCATGATATTTAATATAATGCAATACAAAACGTATATAATGCAATACAAAACGTATTTAATTAATGAAGTTGCAGTTTAAATGAACGTTGCATGAATTTTACATGTGAGCCTTAAAACAATAATTCTAAACGGATATCAAAACCAATGCATATCATGTTACAAAACACACCCACATGTTGCTTCGTAAATGTCCATGCATTATAATGTAGGACAGCTTATTAGAAAGTGCCTGGATATTTGTAAGACACCGAATTCTATACAAGGATATAGTTTCAATCTGTAATTCACAGAATATTGTTTAAGATGTCTGTCATATATTGCATAACATACAATTAATTATCAATAAAGTTACATCTATATAGTTGATACATATTTACAATTTCGCTATCATTTAACAGACCTTCTGACGAACTGTAGGTGAGTATACATAAGTCTTGTAGCTTAACCCATTATTCTATTTCTGTGCAGCAGAATTGTCACATCAGTCATATCCATACGGTTTTTCACCCGTATGTTTTGTAATGTGTAGGTGTAGGTCAAGTGGTCAACCGTATACACACTCCCCACACATGTAGGGTTTTTAACACTGTAAATGCTTTTAAGTTTGCGTAATTTTTGTTTCGCGCTCCGGCAAAAATGGAGTGTTTGTGGTGGTTTTAAGTTTGCGGCAGCGCTATAGTCACATACCGCTACAGTATTTGGACAAAAGTGTTCTGCATCTACAGTTTTTGTTTTTTAAATTACTTGGTTTAAATCATGTTATCGCGTTGCGGGATAGTCAAAATACCCCCCCCCCCCTTGTTGTTCATCCCCATCTGTCCTGTACGGACCTGTACAGGTAGACGTGACAAGACTCCTTATTCAGGCTGGGTACAGTTTACTTCGCACGTTGTGTCTGTCGTCTGCTCCCAACAGCTATTAAACTAGCTTCCTTATGCTTGGGTCACATTTTCAATCCGGGGCCCAGCCGGGCAGTGTTTGGGAACAAAATATTTGATATAAAAGACAACAAAAAACACAAAACGTACCAAAAATTATTCAAGAGCGTAGTTTGTGCATATTTATTGATATACATTTAAATTTTTCGTTTCCGCAAACAGCCCGGCCGGATCCCGGCTGGGAAATATGACCCAAGCATTAATAACGCATGGTGTTTCCTATTAGGAGTTTCCTGGAATATCTCGTTCTCTTACTCTTCATGCTGCCGTCCCGTGTCTCAAGTCTCCTTCTCTTTGAAATGCGTCTCGTTTGGGATCTGTTCCGTAGGAGAGTCTTGAACGGGAGGCCCGCGTGTTGAATCGGCCGTCTCTACAACAGAGGCAAGAAAATATTGGGAATAGATCAATTATGAGGTACAGATGATAATATGCCCTTTTTTAAATAGCAAAAAAGGCGCGGATGTTACAGAAGGGATTAAATCTCAAAATTCTCAAAAGTAGTGGACCCGTTTTAAGAAATCATATTTTTTCCAGTAACAACAACAGATCTAAATTTTCATATAGCTTCTTGAGTTTTGCGAGAACACTTGCACCGACACACCAAACCATTGACCCCAAACATGACCTTGAATTCTAGGAGCTTGTCAGAGTAAACTTCCATATGTGCATATGACACAAAAATGAAATTCCTGGTTAGATTCCGCCATACCAATTTTACTCATAAAAAAAGACGTTACCACAAAATAAACACCTTTCTGGTGTTGTGGAACATCCAGTGTTAGCCTTTGGTAAACCTTTCAAGTCATTACTATGCAGCAGAATAGAGAAATTATTTCACCTGTATGTGTTCTCATATGTCGAGACAGGTTAGACCTGTCAGCCATCCTAACTCCGCACTCCTTACATGTGTAAGGTTTCTCACCCGTGTGTTTAGACATATGTTGCTTTAAGTGATCTTTTCGAAGAGCGGAATAGTCACATTGGTCACATTTATAGGGTTTTTCACCGGTGTGCGTTCTCCTATGTTGGGACAGGTTCCAAATATTAGCAGTCCTGTATCCGCAGTCCTCACACATGTAGGGTTTCTCCCTGTTGTGTTTCACCATGACGTGTTCGTCTAAATGGCCTTTCTGTGCAGCAGAATAGTCACATTGGTCACATTTGTAAGGTTTTTCATCGGTGTGTATTCTCTTATGTTGGGATAGGTGATATTTTGTAGCAGTCCTAAACCCACAGTCCTCGCACGCGTAAGGTTTCTCACCGGTGTGTTTTGTAACGACATGTTCGTCTAAACGGCCTTTCTGTGCTGCGGAATAGTCACACTGGTCACATTTGTAGGGTTTTTCACCTGTATGTGTTTTTATGTGTCGGGATAGGTGAGACTTAATAGCCGTTTTATATCCGCACTCCTTACACACGTAAGGTTTCTTGTCGGTGTGTTTTATCATCACATGTTGTTGTAGGTTGCCTTTCTGTGCAGCAGAATAGTCGCACTGGTCACATCTGTATGGCCTTTCCCCCGTGTGTGTTCTTATATGTTGTGAAAGGTTCCAATAATTCTCAGTCCTGAATTCACAGTCCTCACACGCGTAACGTTTCTCTTCGTTGTGGCTTGACATGACATGCTCGTCCAAACGGCATTTCTGTGCAGCAGAATATTCGCACTGGTCACATTTGTAAGGTTTCGCATTGGCATGTTCTCTCATATGTTGATACATGAGATCCCTTTCTGGTGCCCGGTAACCGCACTTCCAGCATATGAATGTATGCTGTGCAACATGGCTGCCATCCTGCATTGTATGGTTTTGTAAAGCTGCCTGTGGCAAGACTTCTTCGCCAGACCCGGTAAAATTCATGACAAATGTTTCCTTGCTTACAACGTCCTGCTGATGTACTGTACATGGTGTCTGCTCCCCACTGTTGTTAGCGTCGTTCGTAAAAGAACCGGTTGGTAGGTTCACGCCGTACGTGTTCTGGTCCTCATTGTAGGTTTCCTGGAATAGCCTTCCCGTGTCCCCTGTTTCCTCCTCTTTAATGTGCAAGGCGTTCGCAGTATAACTAGGCGGCAGTGTTGTGTCGTTCATCATCTTGTCCTCACTGTGCGTTTCACGTAATAGCTCGTCATCTTTATCACTCGGCTGCCATTCCGTGTTTTCTGTTTCCTCTTCTTTGATGTTTGCTTCGCTCACATGATAACCGACTGGTAGGGTTGCGCCGTCCGTTTTCTGTTCTTCATTGTGCGTTTCCTGAACTAGCTCGACCTCTCGCCCATCATGTTGCAATCCTGTATCTCCTCTCTCCATTTTGATGTGTGCCTCGTTAACAGGATAAGAAGTTGAAAGGGGTGAGCCGTACGTTGCCTGATCCTCACTGTTCTTTTCCTGGAATACCTCGCCTTCTTGTTCGTCACGCTGGCACCCAGGGTTTCCTGTCTCCTTCTCGTTGATGCTCCAATCGTCCGTCTCTAATATAGAAGTGATAAATCAAAAGATGTTAAAAACGCATCACTTATATTACAAGATGTGGAGTCTGATTTATTTTTTTCAAGATAATGGCGCGGGTTTAACGGAATTCACCTGTGTGTTTTTTTCCAGTTAGAAAAATGTGCATATCATACCATTCAATGAAATTTCCCAATAGCTTCTTGATACAGTCGCTGATCAAAGTAAGCAATCACTCACAAGGACACTGTCATGCAGATTGGTGAAATCGGCCACATTTATAAAGTTTCTCACCTGTATGTTTCTTCATATGTCTGGATAGGTTACACCTATTGGCCGTCCTGTAATCGCACTTCTCACACTTGTAGGGCTTCTCACCGGTGTGTTTAGCCATATGTTGCTTTATGTGATGCTTTCGCAATGCAGAATAGTCACACTGGTCACATTTGTAGGGTTTATCACCAGTGTGTTTTTTCCTATGTTGGGATAGGTTCCAAATATTAGCAGTCCTGTATCCACAGTCCTCACACATGTAGGGTTTCTCACCGTTGTGTTTCACCATGATGTGTTCGTCTAAATGGCCTTTCTGTGCAGCAGAATAGTCACATTTGTCACATTTGAAAGGTTTCTCACCGGTATGTTTTCTTTTATGTTGAGATAGGTGGTGCCTATAAGCCGTCCGGTATCCACACTCCTCACACATGTAAGGTTTCTCACCGGCGTGTTTTGTGATGACGTGTTCGTCTAAATGGCCTTTCTGTGCAGCAGAATAGTCACACTGGTCACATTTGTAAGGTTTCTCACCAGTATGTGTTCTTCTATGTTGGGATAGGCGGTACTTTGTAACAGTCCTGTATTCGCAGTCCTCACAGGTATAGGGCTTCTCTTCGGTGTGTTTGATTATGACGTGTTCGTCTAAATGAACTTTCTGTGTAGCAGAATAGTCGCACTGGTCACACTTGAAAGGTTTCTCTCCTGTGTGTACTCTTACATGTATTGCTAATTTGGCTTGACACGGTGCCCTGTATCCGCAGTCTCCACATACGAGAGCTGTGGTAAAATTCGCCTCTTGTCTACTTCTGTGTTTTGCACTTTCTGGTGCTTGTGGATATGAAAAACCTCCTTCGCATGACTGGGCAAAGTCTTCGTTAAAGGTTTCCTCGCTTAGAACGTCTGTTATAACGTGTTCATCTAAGTGGTCTTTCTGTGCAACAGAATAGTCACACCGGTCAAATTTGTAGGATTCCTCATTTGTATCTGTGTTCATGTCTTGGGAAAGACGAGGTATAATAGCCATTCGATAATCGCACTTTTCACGCATGCAGGGTTTCTCAGAAATGTCGTGTCCAGACAAGACATGAACGTCCTTATCTTTGTCCTGCTGACATCTTGTATCTGTTATCTGCTCTCTAATGTTGTTCATTCCTATCTGTCCTGTATGTAGATGTGATGAGACTCCTTCCTCCCGCCTCCTTTCCTCACTTAGAACGCCCTGCTGTCGTCCCATGTCTGCTGTGTTCTGTGCACTGTTGGCAGTGTCGTTCCCAGGATAAAGGGTAGGTAGGATTAGGCTATACGTTTCTTGACACAGCTCGACCTCTCGTACGTCGTGCTGTCGTCTCGTGTCAAATTCCTCCTCCTCTTTGATGTAAGCTTCTTTCGCCGCTTGTTCCGTAAGAAGCTCTTGAGTAGGAGGCTCACTTGTTAATTCGTCCATCGCTGAAATAAAAGCAAGAAGACGTAACTTATATATTACCTGTTCTAGAAGGAAGAAATCTGTTTGGAATTCAGTTTTAAGAAAATTGTTGTGAAACATTAGACCCTTCTAAAAGTTCTAAGACTCGCTTCTTTTCCATGACAACATTTGGTCTGATAATTAGAATTTCTGTACAGTGTATCAATAGCTTCTTGAATTGCGCTTGCCAAAATACCAGTAGGGCCCCATACCTACACAAAACTTAATATGGACACTTACATTGACCCCACACATTACTTGAATCCAAGGAGCTTGTCTTCATTGCTTACCCTTTTTTTCTTTCTTTAGAGGCCTTTCAACGGATTGTTGGTGAGTGTTGCTGAACTCATCAATCTACTACTGTGAAGCAGAGTAGTTATATGTAACAAATTTATTTAGTCTCTCACCTTTCTTCTCACCTTTGTGTTTTTTCTTATGCCGGGAAAGGTTACCGCTATCCCCCGCCCTGTAGCCGCACTCCCCGCACATGTAACGCTTCTCACCGGTGTGTTTAGCCATATGGTCGTCCAAGTGATGTTTTCGCGCAGCGGAATAGTCACACCGATCACACTTGAAGGGTTTCTCGCCGGTATGTTTTCTTCTATGATGGGTAAGGTTCCCAATTTTAGCAGTCCTGTATCCGCAGTCCTCACACGCGAAGGGTTTCTCACCTTTGTGCTTTACCATGACGTGTTCGTGTACTTGAGATTTCTGTTTAGCAGAATAGTCGCACTGGTCACATTTGTAGGGTTTCTCGCCAGTATGTTTTCTCTTATGTATGGTTAGATTCCAACTAGTAGCAGTTCTGAATCCACATTCCTCGCACACAAAGGGTTTCTCGCCAGTGTGTCTTCTCTTGTGGTGAGATAAGGCAGAACTAGAAGCCGTCGTGTAGTCGCATTCCCCACACTTGTAGGGTTTTATTGAGGTGTCATTGGCCATGAGGTGTTTGTCTAGGCCGGCGTTCTGTACAGCAGCGTGTTTGGTCCTTACGTGCTCTTTTAAATGGCTGTTCTGTATAGCAGAAAAGTCACACTGGTCACATTTGTAGGGTTTTTCACCTGTATGTGTTTTCATGTGTCGGGATAGTGAAGACCTAACGGCAGTTCTATATCCACACTCCCCACACATGTACGGTTTTTCTCCAGTGTGGTCTATCATCTCATGTCGGTCTCGATTATGTCTACCCGAAGTAGTGTAGTCACAGTAACTACATTTAAAAGGCCCGCGCTCCCCTTCGCAAGTCTTCATATGTTGAGATAAGTGTTGTCTCCCGGCCGCCCTGTAACCGCAGGATTCACACATGTATGGTTCCTCGTCGGTGTGTTTAGTCATGACGTGTTGGTCTACATTACATTTCCAAACAGAAGAATAGTCGCACCGGTCACAACTGTAGAGTTTCTCACCGGTATGTTTCCTCATATGTTTGGAAAGATTTCCCCTATCAGCTGTTCTGTATCCGCACTCCTCACAGATATGGGGCTTCTCGCCGGTGTGTGTCCTTTTATGTCGGGATAATGCACCAACATAGGCCGTTCTAAATCCGCACTCTCCGCACACGAAAGGTTTTTCACCGGTGTGCTTTGACATGTGTTGGCTTAATTGCTGTTTTTGTTCTGCGGAATAGTCGCACTGGTCACATTTGTAAGGTTTCTCACCGGTGTGTTCTATCATATGTTTCAACATGAGATCTCTTTCTTGTGCTCGAAAACCGCACTTCCAGCAAATGAATGTATGCTGCAACACATGGCTGCCATCCTGTACTGTTTCGCTCTGTACATCTGGCTGTGGCAAGACCTGTTTGTCAGCCCCAGATTTGTTAACACCAAACGTTTCTTCTCTTATATCTTCCTGTTGCCATCCTGTGCCTGATGTCTGCTCCCAAATGTTGGGCGTCTTGTTTGCATGATAGTCAGTTGGTAGGTTTACGTCGTACATTTCCTGGTCATCGCCGTGCGTTTCCTGGAATAGCTCGTTCGTTTGCTCATCCTGTTGCCATCCTGTGTCTTCCTCTTTGATGTTTGTCACGTTAATAGGATAACTAGCAGGTAGGTTTGTGTCGTACGTTTCCTGGAATACCTCGTCCTTTTGACCCTCCTGCTGCCTCCCCGTATCTTCTGCCTGCTCTTCTTTTATGTGCGCGTCGTTCGCAGTTTGAAGCTGTGGAACGGGAGGCCAACAGGCTAACCCGTCCATAGGTCTGTGTATTTCCTGGAATAGCTCGTCCTCTTGTCCGTCCTGCTGCCATCCCGTGTCTCCTGTCTCCATCTCTTTGATGTTCGACTCGTTCGCAGTTTTTTCCGCATGAAGAAGCCCCCGTGCTAACTCGTCCATTCCTTAAATAAAGGTTAAGAACTATTGAAAATTAAGAGGTGGCAATGACATCACGTTGTTGAATTATCTTCTAGTAAATATTGTGGATACGAGTACATTTGTGACCAGCCCTGACTCTATAATCTAACCTTGACCAAAACATATGACCACAGAGTTGAAGATCAATCGCCGGATCTGCGATCTTTGACCCCGTTTCCTGTCAGTTCTCCGTGAGACGTGTTTAGAATGTCGACGGTTTCTTTATCCTCATTTTTTTTTAAAGGTCACCCAAGGCCTGCTTAAACCTGGGGCTTTCTGAGCTTTATTTGATATACTATTAAATGAACATTCAAAGGTTATACGAATTTCCATTTGGCCCAGCTACCCCTGTCGACCCCCCCCACACACACACACTATGTATGGTACAGTTCCCAACATAAATACTGCGATCACTAGAGTCCATTCCGAGTCACCGCGAGGGTTTTATGATAATATTTGTAATCATTTTGAAAAATTTCTAATAAAAGAATATCTGACCGACAATAGTTCTAAATTTTTCTAAAAGATCAAATACAAAAATATGAATTTATTTGAATTTAATTAGATAATTTAGAAATATTTTGAAAGTAACTGCACAAAAACCTCTTTATTTGTAATAATTTCTAAACATCTATGTGATTATTTAACTTTTAGAAATATTAACAGAAAATGGTAGAAAATGGTTAACAATGGTAGAATGGTGATTGCCCCCATAAATGTAGGTGCTAATCTGGCCCTTCTGTCTGCCTTTGTACATCTTTAGATTTCACTGCAGGACACCGCTCGGTCCTTTGTGGAGAGCATTCTTCCCTAAACTTCGTAAGGATGTGTGAATTACTTTCTTCCCAGCCCTCTGACCTATTTATAGAGATGTTACAAATAATGGTAGAAAATGGTAAGAAATTGAAAATAATTGTAAATAAAGGTAGAATGCTGTTACCATTATTTAGAAACCATTGTAAATATCATATTCTACATCATGAATATTTCTTAAGTTGTAGAAAACTTAAGAAATATTTATAAAGTTGAAATCACATTCAAAACATTTCAAAAGTATCAAATCTCTTACACAAATAATAACAATAACTTGAAAATAGTTCTAAATTATGACAATAACAACCCTCGCGGTGACTTGGAATGGACTCTAGTTATAGACAATTACATTTGTATAATTTAGATAAGCAGCTTTTATACCTATTTTGTACACTGTTCTTTTATGTATGTTATTTGCATTTAGCCTTTGGGCATGAATTTGCAATAAACTTATTATTATTGACCCCACATCCTGCCACTTCAACGGTACGACAATAGAGTATGGATGATCCCTTTCTATTTTTTTTTTTTGTCCACATAAAACCAACACATACACACCAGTTAAAGCGAAAAATGAGAGGAAACAAACAAAACTACACTCTTCTTTCGGAGGCCGTTTTTTTTACACATTTGAATAAATGTTTGAATCAAAGTTTATTGCGCAACAAATGTAACGGGTACAATGTATGGCAAAAGAGATCATAATTTCCCCCCCCCCCCTCACATTTTTTTCAATTGCCTAAAAAAGCAAAGAATTCTCCCTTGGCTCTCCTACCTCTGACGACCCCGCCCCTCGCTATCTATCGAACAGTCCCCAATATACACAACAAAGTCTGCGACCTTTGGTCACACTTCCTGCCAGCTTCACCATGTGACGAGGACCAAAATGAATCACCTATTTCGCGATCTTTGACCCCACTTCCTGCCAGTTTCTCAGTGCGACGTGACTAGACTGTAGACGACTTCTATCTTGTTCATTTCTTCATTAACAAGCATACGAATTTGTTCAAAACAAAATTGGTTTCCTGAAACCTTCTCCTAGAGATGGCTGCATCATTTCTGCCTTTATGTAAAGTAAAAATCAACAATTGTCAGCTGCTACGTTCCACGAATGATTTAGCTACACAGCCCCCCTCCCCATAAAAGACCGATCGCGATACGTACTTCAACCTTTAATTTCCTTTCAAGAGGCACCAACGAGGAAGCATTAACGATATTCTGGTCTTACCTGCGTGTATATGGTGGTTAGCGATCTCCAAGACTTCTGGAATTCCGTACAAAACGTCAGTTTGGAGGATAATATATTGGATACGTAAACCGGAATGGCGACAGGCTGACACACAATAAGGTCAAAGGTTACAGGTCACGAACCTGATACAGCAGTATGGCTCTTACCACGGATCGCCACACGTCTGCACACAACGCTAAAACACTGTCGGTGGTTCTGTGCTTAGGGTTACTTCTTCTTGATAGATAATTATATATATTATTTTTGTTTCTCGTCTTCGTAAATCACCATGGCTATAGATTTACACCCATCGTTGGTACCAGGTCCCTATAGTGGCTGAATCTACCTGGGTCCTGAATATTCTTCCCAGCATCTCTACTACTAGGCTCCGTGGATCGAAATTGGCCAAATAAAGTGACTACTAACTAAAGGTAGTCGGCTACGGAGAGAGGGACAAGGACGATTTTTCACCATTTTGTTTACAATCGTTCGAGAACAATGAGGACGTTTTTTACGGTTTGGTTCATATCTGGCAGTACACAAAAGGTACATTTTTGCTCGAAGACGCTTATCATAGACACACGCTGGGTGTGTGCAGAATATTGGTTCTCAAAACTCACCTTTTGACTTTTTTTTCATTCATATAAATGTTTTGATATTGCAGACTGTACGTCATTCAACAATGAGAGAATTATCTTTTTTTTAATTATCTACAATATAAGTTACTTAATTTTAGATATCAAGATGAAAACAGGAAACGTCACATCCCTTATGGAATTTCATTTACTAGCAAAATGAGGTAAAATGCTAGTATACATCAGTCATTCTAGATGTATTGTTAGACACCTGTTCACGTTGATCTGATTTCGCGGTAGGGAGAAAATGAAGTGTTCGCGGTGGTTTTAATTTCGCGATTAAAACAAAAGTAGCGCCACAGATACAACTTCACAGTAAAAAATTGGGGACACCGGCCACTTTACTTTATTTCCTGCAGTACTGTCTGATGTCGAAAGGCGGCGTCACAGGTTCATATAGTTTCTGCCTGAAGCAGAGATACATCTCGTAATGTAATTTTCTGTGACTGACGCTTAGTGACAAAGGACACAAAGGTACATTATTTTAAAAATATATATATATTAAGGGTTGCTTCAGAGGGATTGTGAGGAAAAGGCCGAAAAGGAAAGATGCGAAGGACAGGGGTGATTCCTTACCCATTTAAAGTTCAGCAGTGACGACCGATCTTATTGTTAATTAAAAACAAACCCATGAGGCAGAGCTAGATTCAGAACTATCATAGTTAAAAAATTGATTATTCATTCCATTTACCTCCTACAGACAACACATCACAAAGACACATTGGGAAAACCTCCTGTTCAAATTCTACAAACTAGCGCTGGCTAAAACTCCTTGACTAAGGTAATTATGCATTTCTATATCATGTACAACGCAGGACGCCCTTGAAGGGTCTTTATTTCAAGTCCAGCACACCACGTTAAATTCGATCCGTTATGTCTGAGAGAGACGGTCGCTATGATTTGGACTATTTCAAAACATGATTATGTCATCCTCTAACCAATCACAAACAGCACACCACAAACGTTGAGGTAATCAATTTTTGTTTAAAGAATTCCACGAACTAACGCTGGCAATAATCATAAATGAAGGTAATAATAAACCACTTGTAGAACAAGACGCCCTTGAAAGGGCTTTATTCCAAGTCCACAGCACACCAAGAGATGAAGCCATAGGAGATCAATGACGAGTTCCCATGTTAACTTCGATCCGTTCTGACGGAGAGAAACGCCGGCCATGATTTAATCCATCTCCTCTCTGACAAGCCGATTCCGCACTTCAGTCGCGTCTGATGGATTACTTCACGGGCATCAGCCGATGTCTTTGGGCAAGGGCAAAACTTCCGGTCAGTCAGGTCGAAATGGATTAACCACATGGATGAGACGAGTCAATTTGAACGTGGAATTAAATCTGAGATTCGTAATTTTTCATCAAATGCCGGCCTTGTACGGATATATGTCGATCAAGATTATTTGCTAAATGTAAAATCACATTCGTTTTCTATAATTCGGTCAAAATTTATTACCGTATAAGGGTATTTTTTGAACTCCCGGTCAATCAGGTCAAAAGGGATCAACCACATGTGGAAGACGAGTTGATAAGAATGTATAATGAAATCATAGATTTGCTAAATTCAATCAGCTACAGTCCCTTGTGTTTATTAACTTGTTGCAAAACATCCGGTCAATCAGATCGCAAGGGATTAACTACATGTAAAACGAGTCAATTTAAATTTTGAATGCAATCATAGACTTGCTCAATGTAATCAGCTACAGGCCCCTGCACTTGTGTGAACTTGTTGCGGAATAGACGTAGATTCCATGTATTTTCTTGCTGTCAATCAGATCGACAGGGATTAACAACATAAGACGTGCTAATATAAACGTGAAATCCCTCATCCGGGATTAGGAAAATCTAATCAACGACCGGCCTTGTAGGTGTAGATCAACTTGTAGTTGAGGGTAAAATCTCATTTAAGGTTAGATAATAGCATGCTCCCAGTTCTCTTACTTTTCACTTCATATATTGTGATACGCGCCTTCTTTTCAAGTTCCTAACATTCAAACTATTTGACTTAAATGACGATTATATATAGTCTTTAGATTCCTAATGACAAATCTTAAGTGGTCAAATTACATTTTTTATTTCATCTACTTGAATTTGATTGGGCTTTTTAATCGTAAACGTTTTAAAAGTTAGATGCAGTTTTAGGGGAGTACAAAGTAGAAATCTCTTATGACAATGAACGATGGCACCTTAACTTAAAATTAAGGTTTGGTGTTCTGTCAAATTACAGTAGAATTTAAAAAATATATACATTTAGATTCATTGGTTGTCGTAGCTTATCTTCGTTCAGTAGGCTGGCATCTTAGACTCGGCAATTTCCTCATTCAAGCACTAATCAAGGTGCAGTTCAAGAAGACAAAAGAGCTCTTAAATAAATAAATAAGCGATGGCAATTCTCACCGATGTGTTTTTAACAATACGATAAAAGATTTGCATTACAAGCGTGATTTTCTAGTATGTCTCAGCTTCCTTAAGTCCGTTGACATCTTAGAATCGGAAGCCCTGACAGAATTAGAAGGCACGGCGATGTCCGTCTACAAAGGAAGCCCTGCTAAGTATTTATTAAGGTGCAGTTCAAGAATACTTCAAACAATGGGGCTCTTGAATAAATAAGCGATGACAATTTTCACCGATGTGTTTTTAACAATACGATAAAAGATTTGCATTACAAGCATGATTTTCTAGTATGTCTTAACTTCCTTATTAAGTCGGTTGACATCTAAGACACGGATGCCCTGACAGATTTAGAAGCCACGGCAATTTCCTTCTACAAGGTCGAAGCTCTGCTAAGAATTACTTAAGGTGCAGTTCAATAATACTTCCAACAAAGGAGGTCTTGAATAAATAAGTGATGGCAATTTTTACCGATGTGTTTTTAATACAATAGGATACAAAATGTGTATGTCCTGCATGTTCCCTCGTATGTCTTAGCTTCCTTTAGTAATTTGACATCTTACACACGGAGGCCAGGACAGAATTAGAAGCCAAGGTAATTTCCGTCTACAAGGTCGAAGCCCCGCTATGTATTACTTAAAGTCAAAAGACCCCGAACAAAGGAGCTTTTGAATAAATTGCGATGGTAATTTGCACATTTTTTTTTAATCTTTAATGCAAAATGATGAACAAATTTGCATGATTTCCTAGTATGTCTCAGTTTCCTTATGTCAGTTGACGTCTCAGACACTTTTCAGGACTAATGCTAACAAAGAGCCCCTGACAGAAGCCAAGGCAATTTCCGTCTACAAGGTCGAAGCCCTGCTAAGTATTAATTAAGGTCACATTAATATTCCCAGGAGACGCCCTGTCTGTCTTACCAGCTTTCACTTTCGCTTTCTGTGCTGGCCTATCTCTTCGTCACACCGCTGCACACCTGAACCCTCAGGTCGGCACATTAATCAGTCAGGTGGCCTCGTAGGTGACCCTGTCGGCATTCTTATTCATTAAATCCCATCTGCTTAAAGACTGTCACATCAAGTCGCAAGACGGCAAATTGGGGATGTTCTTGAAATATTCGTAAATATGCTGAAGTCTTGAAACAGACTTAAATCAAGGACCATATATTAAAGCAAAACTGTCATTTTTCAACCGTGTCAGCATATCTATTAATTGAACTCATCTGCTTAAAGCTTGTCACATAGGCCATGGGACTACTCGCAAGACGGCAGATTGATGGTATTGTTTAAACAGAAGTAACTATGCAGATGTCTTGAGACAGATTGCCTTAAATCAAGGACCATACATTAATCAACTAAGGCTTCATTTAACGCGACCCTGTCGGCATTCTTATTCATTAAATATCATCTGCTTAAAGTTTGTCACATACGCAATGGGACTAGTCGCAAGAAGACAATTTGAAATTGAAACGAAATGCATCTGTTTTGTGACATGATGTGTCAAATTATGTGACCCTGGCTGTATATTTGTTCACTGAATCTCATTTTTCACATACGCCCTACGGTATACGACAAGTTCACGATTTCAAAAATTGAGTATATTCTTATAACAGTCATATTGTTGCTTCCAACTGTGCTAGATTAAGATGCCTTATGACGAGATGGACTTCCTGAAATCTTTTTCGGCGGTTGGTTCTACCATTCCATTACACACATGCACCGCGGGCTCTCTGCGTTAATCATGGAAGAGACCTCTGCATTGACCCAGGAGCCATTCTTATTCATCAGCTCGCCTCTACTTAACGGGAGGACTGATAACAATTGACTTCTGTATAGCTGCTATGTCAGGAAAGCTAATGAGATTTTAGAATTACTATACATACGCGCAACATTTTATATTCATTTTAACTTTTCAACAAGACTTCAATCGACGATATGAATGACAACAACTTCACATTGGTAAACGGTACACCAACATCAAAGAGCAGAACATTGTGTGTGTGTGTGTGTGTACATGTGTGTGTGTGTGTGTGTGTGTGTGTGTGTATGTGTATGTGTGTGTGTATGTGTGTGTGCATGTGTATGTGTATATGTGTATGTGTGTGTGTGTGTATGTGTGTGTGTGTTTGTGCGTGTGTGTGTTGCGTGTGTGTTTGTGCGTGTGTGTTTGCATGTATGTGTGTGTGTGTGTGTGTGTGTGTGTGTGTTTGTATGTATGTGTGTTTGTGTTTGTGTGTGTGTGTGCGCGCGCGTGTGTGTGTGTGTTTTACAATGGTAAGGATTCTACGCTTGGTGTTGTACTGGCAAGAACATCGTTACCGTCGCTAGGGGGCCACCCTTCTATATGGCCTGCCCAAAGCCTCTACCGCTGCAGCGATAACTTCCAGTCACAGTGTGAGGAGCTGATTTCAGTTAGGCGTCAGATGTTCATGTGTGGAAAAATGAGTTAGGCGCAGTGCCAATCACCAGTGAAGCACACAGTAGGGAAATAGTTGGCTCTACAGATCTAGTTTTTCTCTGGTGTCGCATTCATTAGCTCTGAGATTGCCGAAGAGGAGACTTGCTGGAATTTCTTTGCAGGGAAAAGGAAAGAAGACGTTCTTTAAGGTAAGTCTTAAGGAGTCTTAGGTGAGAGAATCCTGATATATTGTCTTCGAAATTAGTGGAAAAGTTAAACGGTTTCCATAATCTTAAGTTTAATCCTCACTTTCTTTTCCTACGGTACAAGTAAGATTCGTGCATAGTGAATGAATGGCGCTGCTCTATCGTGATTTAGATATATACTTCTTTGATGACTTACTGACACAGTCGAAGTCATGTTAACCAGGGTGGAACTTTCTGGTCAGTTGAGAGTGTTATTATACCCTGTACATTCGTGTTTGCAGGGGTCACTTTTTCGTCTTTGAAAAAATGCAAAGATATGGATCAGATAGAGCAGCTCAATTGCATTTCATTGCCTTCTAGACAAGTATAAGATGGCTGAGAATGTACCTTACATCTGATATACCATCCTACATCTTTTCAACAGGTATTGAAAACTCTGTCTTACAGTTATGATTTAGCAAGAGTATCTATTATCATGGAAGCTCATGTGTGTTGGTAACATTGTTTTAAGATTGCACATTGTTTTGTTTCTTTTGTTGCACATTGTTTCTGTCTTAAATCCATAAAACAACCTGCCTTTGAATTAAGTTAGAAGAAAAGAACGACAAACGTGACACGAATGATACCTCCGTGGCTCTATGAAGTGAAAACTTTCTCATGATAGATACATAATTCACGGTATGTCATTGATAAAGCTCGTGAGAATCGCGCTACAAGAAGCAGATAATGATCAGAAAGGCTCAGACTTAAGATTTTGCATTAGTATCGTGTAAGACATGACTGCAATCGCTAAGATCGCTAATCCTAATTGAAGCCGGCGTCGTCGAAACATAAAAGTCTGTCTGTAAAGTGCGTGAGAATCGGGTTTTCCTTCGGACACTGTGGGAGATAATTTTCAAGAAAGGACCAGGATTATGACTCGCCCTTTGTGTCTTGCACTACATGACTACGATATCTCAGATCATCAATTGCTATTGTAGAAGTTCCAAAATTCTCTTAATATCGAAGTTCCTCATCGTTCTACCTTTACCGTTTCAATAAGATATCATTGTATTGTCTTAATTGGTTAAAAGCACATGTACATGCATTAAGTTGCCATTTCAGTCATTTGTAACTGCGACATACCTTAAAATTGATTCTGATCTAATAAACCATTTATCCATTCATTATTAAAAGATGCCCCTTTTCACGCAGACAGCGACTTAACAACAGAAAAATGAAATGGTAATTGAAGAGGCAACGTTACACGAATACATAATCCTGTCCTTGCTATATCTGACTCCAACTTTCTCATACAAGTCCCATAATTCATGGTATGCCATTGCTAAATAGCGTGTGGATAGCCTTTCCCTAAGCGGACTGCTTAAAGCAGATAACTTTCAGAAGGGTCAGCTTTCTGACACCGGAGTCAAGGTTTGAATGTCACATTCCCAAAGCACCGTTAAAAGAGATCACGTATAAGCCGCTTTTGAAATATGTAACCGCCAGGGTTATATGACCCGAGTCTTTGACGAGTACAGCCGAACTCTGGCTGAATGTCACGGATTACGAGTATATTGCAGCCCGGTGACCCAAAGTGCTGCTCGGGTCAGCATGAATTGTAAACGGCAGCATACATTGACGATCTGCAGCGTCGAATATAAAAAATTACGACACTGATTAGAGAAACTGTACTTTGTACTCCTAAATTTTCGTAAGAACAAGCAAGTCAAGTAATGTAGAATAGAATTTACGGTCAGGTAGGATGTTCTTCCATTTAAGACTGCTCCTAAAACCGACTGCCACAATGGATTTATGTGGATGGTGCATCGTTATAGATCTGTGATCAT
The DNA here is from genome assembly GCF_035083965.1 of Branchiostoma lanceolatum. Taxonomy (NCBI): domain Eukaryota; kingdom Metazoa; phylum Chordata; class Leptocardii; order Amphioxiformes; family Branchiostomatidae; genus Branchiostoma; species Branchiostoma lanceolatum. The sequence goes on along the minus strand of NC_089739.1, from coordinate 1,731,390 downwards.
CTTGAAAGTTTCGTCGAAAATCTTTACTGTGTCAAACAATGTCCTGATACTTTGATGCATAAAATGTTTGTTTAAAAATCTCTTATATTTGAAAGTCCATGTCAATAACCAGCGTTAGTTTAGTTTTTCTATAATCTGAGCAATTCCCGAGTTTTGAAACCTTCACTTAAGAGGGGTGATTAATATGTATTGGCCACAATAATTTGAAGTTTGGTGGATATTGCTAAAAGATCTCGCACTACATAATCATGCCCCAAAATTTCAGTTGTCGACCTTTTTTCTGGGTGACGCCGAGGACTTACTGATCACACCTCGTAAACTTTATATTCTTGGAAAGGTCCCGGAAATTTCCATCATAATTAGAACGAAAATAACTCTACTTCCTAGAAGCAATCGTATACTTAAAAAGATAGGCATGCGCATTTTGTCGACTGAAGTCACGATCCGTTTTTAGTCAGTCTAACGATAACCACATTGATCAAAGTTAGCATTGCGACTGTTTTGTGACTGCTTATTCAAGACTAATGAAGTAAATAGCTAGAATGCTTGAAAAGACAAAGGCTGAAAGTGAGGACAACGATGTTGATAGAAATAGATCTTCACCTTTAAACAACGAGGTACGCAGGCGCAGAGTGTCGCCTGAAGTCACGGCCCGTCACTTGGTAATTGATGAGACCTTTGCTAAGTTCATCTTCTCATGGTCGATACTGTCTTTTTAACGGTATTGATTAGCAAATGGCTGGGACAGTCAGATTACAATCCTCCGATTTGAGTAACAAAAATAAAAGAATAGTTAAGCTATTCAAAAATGTCGGTGAAATAAATAAGAACTAAGATAATCTTGTACCTATGAGAGTTATTCTGGTTCATAGAAATACGTTTATTCTAGGTTACATATAGCCTCGTATAGCCTCGCGATGTAATTTTAATTGTTAAAAGGGATGAGCATTGATTTAAGTAAAAGTAGGACGAATAGAAATCGTTAAAACTTGAAATTTAAAAAAAAGTCAGTACTACATACAGCCACAAAGGTTATTGGATAATCTTGAAGTTGATAGCTACTTTCCGACGTATTGGGCAGAAAAAACTGAAACTCACAGCTTGTAGCGGTCTTTTTCTTTAAAATAAATTTACATTGCTTTAGATAAAAGCATTATGTCTTTCGTTTTGTCAGACGTAGATGAAGTTTTCCATTATCAAGTTTGCAAATCTAAGACTAGACCTGTCGGGGATATCATTATTATTACATCATGCCGATTTTGAAGATTAGTACTTGAGACTGCTACGTAGGTGTATTGCATAAGAATGAAATACTTATTCCAGCTGTTTTTTTTACCGCATTTATATAGCTTCCAGATCGAGCACTGGTAGCTTCAACGTCATATTGATTATTACTATTACTATGGTACTATTCTAATTAAATTTAACACATCTCAATCTATTCATTCGTAAACTGTACAACCACAAGTGTATTGATGATGAACAAAGAAGTTCTATCGTTGAGTTTGAATAGTCTATATATAAAGAAGTTCATTGTTTACCACACATTCTTACACCGGATTTCTAACGCTTTTATCTACTAATAGAGTGTGAAATACATTTTTTTTTCATCAATCAGATAACATGTGTCTCTTGAAAAAGGTTAGGGTCTTTGGTTAGGTTCTTGCTAGGGTCGGTCGGGTGACCAGATTTTCTTTCTTACTTCACGTATCCACACTTGCCTTGTTTGACAGTTTTCAAGACATCTAAAAGGCAAAGACCCTCAAGTAGGACACCTAGATTCACTGCCTTTCCATATCCGCTCTGTCTTTAAATATTATATCAAACGCTGCGTGCATGATGCTATAAAGGTCTTTTAAATCACCAATGAATTAGGACCGTGCAGCTGAAAAAATTCTCGCTATATGAAGCAATAAAGATCTATTTATTTATAAAGTTTGTCATCTAAATCTGAGCACGTTGCAGAATCACGTTTCCAATCGCTGTGATTACGGCAAGGTGAAGGGCAAAGAAGACGCAGTATGAAAACACTTTTAGCTTATCGAATAAAGGTATGTACGCAGGAAGTTTGTAGTTCATTTTAACCAAGTCATACCTTCTAAAAACAGCGCTGTAAATAGACCTCTATCCAATTTGAAGTATTCTTCAATCTAGTACGCGTAGGCATTATCAAAAAGAAACACAAACTTGAAGGACAGCCATTGGGTCTATGATATTCCATACATGAAATAAAGATGCGGATGTTTCTATATGAGAAGCACTTCCAACGGGGGACATTAACCACAAGGGGATCTGTAACCATGTATGCCGACAGTGTGGAACTTCCGACTTTGGTCTCAGATGTACCAGCTGAGACAATGATGGGTCGTGTCGGATAAGCTCGATAATCTAGGAGGAAGAATAAAGTGGGCCACGCTGCTTTAAGATCGTAAGAAAGAATCATGCACGTTTGCTTCCTTATCTATTGAATATGAGATACTTTGCAGACTTTAGCATCCAAGGCTAGCCTATTTTAACAACCACAGGCTAGTTGGGCTGCCTCAGCTGTATGTCCTGAATAGTTAAACCAATAAATAGACACATATTTTGGCATCAAAGCTATATTCTTATTAACATCGGCTCCATCTTATTTCTACCTGCAACGCTTTATGATTTATGAAAAGCGGAGGAATTGACAAGTGCAAAATAGAAGGAGAATACTTAAGTTTTGTCCCTGCTGTGGAAATAAATGAATTTTGTTTGTGATGAAAGAAATACAATAAGGTGCTGCTTCTGTTATAAGATTAACGAGCTGATACCCACAATATGAGATTTTATAAACAGATAACAGATTTCACCCACAATATCATTTAAAAGTTTGAGACTTCACAAAATGAAAAAAAAACAACAAGTTTTCCAATATCATGTAGGTACCAGATGTCATTAGTTTTACATTCAAAGCGTCAGGTTATATCAAAGTTTCTTTCATGTGCTTTGATTTCTACCCACCTCCCCCTACGGCTGATACAGGAAGCTAAATTGTAATAATGCTTCAAAGCAATAGATCTGGGCTGTAGGAAATGCGTAATATCCACCAGGTTTCATGACAAAGTTCATGTAATTTGATACACGGCAAAAGCGATTAGTCGGAACAGAAATCTGATAAAATTGATTTTTTTGAACATTCAATATTCACTCATTTATTTCATCTTCAAATCTGGTACCCCATATATATACAACGAGATTATTGATTTCCAAGAGGGCCCAGAGAACATACGACAAATGGTACATGAATTCTATAGCAGAAATCTAACGTATATACAGAAAATGAAAAAGAAATCATAGTATGGAACAAGGAATACGGCACCATATGTGTCTCATCTGTACTAGAGCTTTAGCATCCCAGATGAATACCGTGAAGACTAATTTGGAAAACGTCTGGAACATTCTTAAATACTATTTCACAGAATACCTTAATGACCATACTCCAAGCCGTTCGCTGCTTCCGCACATGAAGGATTTTAGTTATTGCTTTATTTCCTAAAGGCGTGCATGGGGAATCACTTCCCACGCTGCAGCGAATTAACAATTTTCTCAAGTATCACTTTGATAAGCTAATTAGAAAAAAAAGATGATGTCTGATTAATTCATGCCTTTGTGATTAAACCCTTTCAACCTTTGTTTAGGAATTCTACACACAACATTCATACTGACTGATTTTACTTTACTTGTGTGATAAGAACTATGTTGAATGTTGATGTTTTAACATGCTGAAACCATCAACAAATGTTGTATGTGCTAGGTCTGTAACATGGTAGAATTTAAGGTGTTGAAAAATGTTGCTTTCTTTAGGGATTATCTCTTTAATCTTTAAAAGTCTGCAAAGACAAGGATTAATGGTATCTTTACTTTTCTCACGGAGACGCATGAAAAGGAATTCATCAGCGGAAATTGCACCAGGGATAGATCACACGATCAAAGCAATCTTCAAGCGTGCCTCGAGCCGAGATCAGAGACTCCCCCTCTGTGTTCGTGAATTGTATTTCCGTGATCTGATTCTTACAGTACTGCTGCTGACGTTAAAGCACGCAGCATGCGTACACTTGGGCATTTGATTTGCAGCAAATCTATTTGGGTCTAGATTTTGAGAACTTCATCATAACCCCGAGTAGTGCCACAAGTGTGCCCGAAACTTATTTTGAGGTTCAGTATCCCCTAATGGAGGTGTCATTTATTATCTTTATCTATGACTTGATTTTGTTGAGTTGTATTAATTAATAGTACATATTCTATCAAGCCCCTATCATTTCTAATTTCTACTTACCGTTAGTCTTCATTTCATTTATTTCATTATTTTGGTATACTGCCATTGTTCGTTTAACACGGTTTGGGCGAAATATGGGTATCCTCATAATCATCATCATCACCATCAACATCATCAACATCATCATCAGCAGCAGCATCAACATCATCATCATCACCATCAACATCATCATCAGCAGCAGCATCAACATCATCATCATCACCACCTTTATTATCATTATCATCATCAATGACATCAACTTTTCAGGCGATAGTTACTGCCAACAAAACATCAGGAAACTCTTTGGTCGGAGTCAGACTTTCTGTAAATGATAGAGCATCTAATAATAAAGAGGTAGTATGAGTATATTTTATATATATAGCGTTAATAGTCTTTATGCATATTCTTGCCCAAACGGGCTAAATGCACGGATGACCACATGCGGTCTATACGAAGCATAATAAAAAATATGAATTGATAAGATGCTACATTGTAACATTGAAAAAACTAACAACAGACAGTGGACTATTGCTTAACTAATGTTAATCACCTAGTAATAAGCATCAACCAACCATGCATTCTATATTGGGTAAGGGTCAGTTCGGGCCGCTCAGCAGCATAAATATGTGTTATACCCCGCAAATCTTTTTCTGGAACATCGCTTTTCTCTTCCCCCAGAGGCTTTCAAGCCATTCATGTTGATTATCAGAGAAGGGAAAATCTATAGTCACGGTCAACCGCCGACCTTCTGTGGGGTTCCTTATCTTTTGCAAATGAAGGAAAGTGTCGATGATAAACTCGTCACTATTCGTTGGCTGGCCCGAAAAGGGCACCCGAGCCGCTAGCACGGATTTTCTCGATAATTACTTAGTTCACGGTTGAACTTATAATTAGAGGTTCAAAGAAGTGGGAATAACTAGGAGGATTGATACTGGTGCCTTGAATAAGCTAGTTAGACGTGAAACAATTGATGAAATCTCAAAGAAGACCAAAAACTAGAATAATTGATAATAGTGCCTTGAATAAGCTAGTTAGACGTCAAAAAATGGATTTAATCTCAAAGCTCAATATGTCTTTGTTACATATATGAGTTAATGGTTTCTTTTTTTGTATCGGTTGTTTGTAAAAAAAATTGTATGATTTGTATGACATTTAGATAGTAGTTTACGCCCATAGCACGTCCGTGTAAAACTTCAGATGTTAAGAATTTCGTATTTTGTATTGCATATTTTATGATCTGATTCATGTTTGTTTCAACGCAGCAATGGGAATTAACGGAGGGGGTAGATTGAGGTGTCCTGAAAATGTTAAGACACCAGAAACACTACAGACTAAGTCAATAAATTGGATTACAGAGCTTTAAACATGATATCGATGTCTACCGAGGGAGTCTAATTTATCTGATTGGTGCCGTTGTACGATATAAAACAACAACTTTTTGGTTTTTGTAATATATGATGTATGTGGCGTGTGATGTGAATGATATGATGTATAAAATGTGCTTTGTTTTAACAGTTGATGTGATGTTAAAGTGTAAGGGAGGCCAACTTGCATAGGCGCTTAGGCACCTTTTTCGCCCTCCGTTTCACACTGTGAACAACTCAAAAAAGGATTCAAGAAATAAAGAAACAACGACATGCAGGGTGACAGACAAAAAAAGATCAAAGACATAACAGCTAAGTAGATTTTTTTTCTATGCTTAAGTACTCGTTGTGAAATTCATATTACAAAACATGTAGCTAATAGCGCTGGATGAATTGGGTCTAACCTTTCAATTTACAACGGCTATGACGACTACAAAGGGCAAGTCAAACTTGCCCTTCCGCCACGGAATACCTTAGCTGATATCAGACTGTCACAGCGAAAGCTTAGCAATCACCAACCCACGCTCCGGATGACGTCAGGCATTAGAGAGCGTTGAATTAATCAAGGAGTAAACCGGGTCTGATGGATGGGTGGCAGCGCGGAACATTTGCCGACGTCTCCCGGGAGTCGACTATGTCGGATATGATGGATGGGGAAGGTTCGCAAGGACAATTAATGGCGTCTGAAGCGACTGGGAGGTCCCGCATTAGCGTTGACTTTCCGTCGTCCCCGACTTTTATCCCTTGGGGAGTGATCAGCGTGAGCGTAACAAGCAGTCATGGATCTCTAAGTTTGTTCTTTGAAGACCTTCGAAGACCTTCGAAGACCTGATGAGAAAAGACGGGGGCGGCATGGACTCCCTGAGACTTATTGGGCGTCACGTGTTCGTAATTGGGCGGTCACAGACGGTGGTGAGGTGGTATTGTGGTTAGAGTTGTTGACGTAGGATCTACAGGTGTAGGGTTCGAGTCAGGCCCCAGTGTTGTTCCCTTGGGAAAGGCACGTAGTACCTACTTCCTTCCTCTACTCAGGTAAAAAAGAGTACCTAGCTTCAGATAGCCGCGTCCTCTCGAATGAGACGTGAATTAAGCCGTTGGTCCAGTATATGAGGAGAGCCACATGACGAGGAGGTCCCGAGTCAACGTTAACTTTCCGTCATCCCCGCCTTTCATCCCCAGGGGCCTGATCACCTTGACAAGCAGTCATGGATCTCTAAGTTTGTTCTTTGAAGACCTTCCAAGACCTTATCAGCAAAGACGGGGGCGGCATGGACTCCCTGAGACTTATTGGGCGTCACGTGTTCGTAATTGGGCGGTCACAGACGGTGGTGAGGTGGTATTGTGGTTAGAGTTGTTGACGTAGGATCTACAGGTGTAGGGTTCGAGTCAGGCCCCAGTGTTGTTCCCTTGAGAAAGGCACGTAGTACCTACTTCCTTCCTCTGGCAAGGTTAAAATGAGTAGCTAGCCTCAGTTAGAGGTGCCCTTTCCTTTAGCCGTAGGTCCCGTGTTTGAGGAGAGTCAAACCTCGAGCACGTTAAAGATCCATCCACACTTATAAAAAGAGGTCGTGATCGAAAAAAAAAACCTATCAGTCTGGTCGCACGCAGCGTGTACTCACTGCACTGTACAAACTGCTGTGTTACTCCTGAAGGCAGTTTGTCGGCTACACGAAAAAAAATCACTTGAAAGCGTGTCCCAGAGACTGCCCTATACTTTTGGACAATCGCTGACGTCACATAACTACGTAATCGACCAATTGAACCTGAAAAAGGCTGTCGTCAAAAAGGCCAGTAGGGAATGCCTACTTTAGCTTTAGATATAACATTTGAGCCAATGGTGATGTTAGTCGCGAACACAGATGGACTTCGTAACCTCATTGTTCATTCGGAGAAAAGCATGCATGTCTCTTCTTAGAAAAGTGCGATTTAGACTGACATGAGGGTAATGACCGATTTTGCACCCGCATCTAGCACTTATCGATAAAGAAAATCCCACTCTCCATGCACTGCGTGGGAATCGGTTTTTTCGAGCTCTTACATTCACTGCTGAAGGGATTAGAAAGCTACATGGCAACTCGAGATCTAGTCCAGAGACAACATGGCTGGTTAGATAAGTGCCTGGAGGTACATAAATGTCTCCTTGTCACCAGATGCGACATATGGATGATATCTAGTAACGTGTATCAGCACATACGAACTCACTGGCAGACTTTGAGCAAAAGTTGTCTGATCAAAATATGTCAATGCTTGATTATCTCATTAAAAAAATCAGTTTGGTGTGGAAAATACCTATTGTCTAGATGTCGGTTAAAGAAATTAGAGAACGATTTATAGTGCGTAAGTTGTTTTTACAAAAACAAATTGCAGGATAAGATAATGACATTTTGGCTCTACTTGCATGTATTTTTACTTCAATCTTGCGTAACCTCCCCCAGAGAAAATGTTTTGATACAGTACAAAACGCCGAGGCTGCCTGCTGTATACAAAAACAAATGTCTTCCATGGTTCACCTTTTTTTTACAATACTAATGAACGCGCAGAAACATTTGTGGTTTTTGCGGCGATTGTTTCACCGCTCGACAGAGGAAAATTTGGAGTCTGACAAGGGAGGGGTTCCTCCAAAGGAGTGATGATACCCTGGAATGATGATGATGATGTTTCACCGCGAACATAACTGACCTCGAACATCTTTTTCCTATGGTACTGTAGCAGTAAGTGAATATAGCACCGCTATGGACTTAAAACTACCGCGGATACTCAATTTTCCCTTTAGCACGAAATAAAAAGCACGCGAACTTAATTATAATGTATTACAGTATGTGGAGATCGCTGACTAGACAAGGAAGACCTAAGAAACGCTGTACATCTTAAGCCCCCCTCTCACTGGACCCGCGGCACGCCGGCGGCGTCGCTGCGTCCTAAACTGGATTTGTGTTACCCTTGACTTTATAATGGGAATATCATTCAAAACGTATGACAGCAAAACACCGTTTTGTTTTTTGTCGATGAAAGTCGTCGAGTGCTTTGTCAATTTGATAGGCCGCAGCGACGCCGCCAGCGTGCTGCGAGACCAGTTAGAGGGAGGCTTAAGATGTCTTACACCTTCAGAATCTGCGGGCTAACTGTTTTTGACAAGTAACAGTTATTAGCTACTGGGGCGAGCGTTGATGATACATTCTGGCGTACGGAAGTGCGTCAGCAGGAAGTGTGGGTGAATAAGAATCCCCAGGGGCCGTTTTTACTTACAAAAGTACGCCGCCATAGCCGGACTGCAGTGATGATGATGATAACTGCATTGTAACGACACCAATAACAATAGCGTTAAGTAGAAGAAAAAGAACTTTGTTGCGCAACAATTGGAACTGGTACAATGTATGGTAAATTACACACATGAGAGTTGAACTATTGCTAATTGTTGACAAATATAATAACTAAATCTAATCTATCTATGCTTAACAGTAAAAACAATCTCGAGAATAATCTACATGCTAACGCTCTAGAATACACTATGTTGGTAACAGTATGCTGTGTCAGGAATGTATGATATTGTCTCATTTTTGCACAGAGTTATATACAAATTTGCCTTCATGGTTTTAAATATGAATAGGGCATGATGATATCATGTTGACTATCTCTATCCTGGTAGGTGGTAATCTTGTGTCGGACGTTCATATACATGTAATAGATTGTAACAATTTCTGTCGGTCATCAGCATAAATTGAACAATCCATAATGAAGTGAATACCATGTGGGAATCGAGTGAACGTCGTAATGTATAAAAACGTCAGGAAATAACGCTAAACAAATTTAGACAACCATCATCTTTACATTCATCGGTCGGCCTTCAATAAAAAAACCAATTGAATCTCATGAAAAAAATAAGATGTAATATGATGAGACGAAATATGATAACGTCATGAATGAAAGCGTAAGAAAAACTCTACAATTAAAGATAAGTTAGTCAGATTTGATATTAAGGACTGCAGTATGAATTTTGTGATAACTGTAATGAGTTTATACTGATACAATTATCATTATCATAATCAGTTTTCGGCCCTCAATAAAAAAATCAAGTGAATCTCAAGAAGAATAGAATGCCTGGGTACAATCAAAATTGAGAAAAAAATAAGATGCAATAAGATGCGTAAAAAATGAAGACAGTGGTGAAACTTTTGTTAAGTAAGATTATGGCAACAAAAATTAGTATGGTACTTACAGTTGATCAGAAAATAGGACAGAATAAAGTGAAATTGTACGAGACAAATTATCATAAAAATATGATAAAGATAAACAAGTTCTCTTATGTTTTTCACAAACATACAAACACATGCACCTTAAAACACATTAGCCGTCGTGAGGCTTATTTTGAAGAAAAGAAACTACAGTAAAGTAAAATGAATACATTGTAGCATTCCGGATGTGCATCATCGATAAGACTGTCTGCGGTTGATCTGAGGAAGCTCTGACAGTTTTCACTGCCCTAATCAAAGTACTGATAGAGGTAGCGCTGGCTGCAATTTACCACCATTATGATAACTGTCACATGGCGATAGGGGTATGGTTTCTCATAATGGCCAGTGAACTCCTCTCCCTAGCCTGGAGCCCAGCCCTGTAAGCTTTGGTCCGCTGTCGGTAACATGTAGTTACCGAGCAGGCAATGGCAGCGTTGGGAGTGGACAAAGGCTTAAGCTCCCCTTTCACTGGACCCGCGGCACGCTGGCGGCGTCACCGCGAACGATCGAGTCGAAGGATTCAGCGAATTTCATCGACAATGTCTTTTTGGTCATACCTGCACGGTTGGAATAGTTCCCATTATAAGGTCAAGGGTCACAGAAATTCAGCAGCGTGCTGCGGGTCCAGTGAGAGGGGAGCTTAAGAAGTCTGGACTCCAGGCTATCCCTTCCGAACGTCACATGTGCGTCATGTGTTCGGTTGATAGTTTTCCTTTGACAGTTTTCATATTTCTTATCATAGTACTGATAGCATCGCTGCCGGATGCAATTTTCTAACATGATGATAAGTGCCATATTGACGCCCCCTCTGCCATTGACCCTGCTGATGTTTAATCTAACTGGTTGCCTATACAGCGGATTGAGCTGAGTAACAGCAAAATGCACTGCGAATACACATGATGATCCCCATCTTGTGTCGATATCGTAAGAAAGATAATACAAAATCAAATATGTTACATATCAATTTTTTTAATCATATACAAGCAAATGTCCGTCGTTTTCGATGTTCAGATAGCACCGATATATTTGTATTGAAGTTGTAATGTAATGAAGTTACTAATAGATACACTTGGGTATCATAATCCCCATCTACACATACGTCTGCAACTGTATTAATGAGGGAAAAGGAGCTGAACCTGTACATTATAATATACATTAGCCATTGTAGATGTAGTAACGTAATAATAATAATAACACTTAATGTGTAATTCTCCATAGTCACCATGACTTGTAAGAACGTAAATGTACAATGAAGGTCTTTTATCCATTCATTCATAATCAAGTAATATGTGACAAAACCTTTGTTAGAGGAAACGCGTTGAAAGAAAATGAAAGGATGAAATGAAAAAAGTATGGAGATTAATATATAGAAGAAGAACTTTATTGCACGACAATTGTACATGGTACAAAGTATGGCAGGAATACGTAAACATAATACAAACAAGAAGTATAGAATAAAACTTAGCATCCTAATTAATAATTCAATACAATAAAGGCTAACATACATTTCGATATAGCATCCTAATTACTACTACAATACAATAAGGGCTAGAATACATTTGGATATAGCGTGCCAGTTATAATCGAGTTGGTTTAATCATTAGTTTCTATATTTTTCCTAATGTGAAAGCAGTCGTTAAGATATTTACCTATTTTCGTATTGTGGGGATTGTTGCATTTAACTATGTACTCAAAAGAGTCGGTAGTATCGATATAGCATGTAGCAGCAGAAGGACGTGTCTTCAAAGTGCGAAGCACAGCAAACCAAAATGAATGCATGAATATGAGACAGCCAAGCGAAGCCACGTTGGCTGTGGCGTATTACGAAAAAAAATGAAATCATTTTCAATCTTCAAGATTTACTTCAAAGTTGTAGCGACAAGTATAAAATCATATGCAATGAAGTCATTATCTACATTTAGATTAACATTTTTTGTCAGAATTAAGAGAGATCTCATTCTGACATCAGTTGAGACAAGCAAGGACCATAATTGATAGTCATATCGGAAGTCTATAATTAGTGCTAATTGAAGTGCACTAATGATGATGATGAATCAAAGTGCAGTCTCATGTTCATGCCGTTATATGGAAATAATTACATCAGCCACTACGACAGAAGGCATAATTCGTTTGAAATAGCCATGCCATAATTGAAATATTATGATTAAGGTAATAGGTAACATTTAAAAGTCATGTTATTTAACGCCAATGCTGCAAACGATATTATGATTTTCACATATAGGCATCTTAGTGACGCAATATTTTGTGCTAACGTCAAGTTTCAGTAGTTCTAGTTGTGACATGCTGATAATGGGCTCATGATATTGGGCAATTATAATGTTGAGATTTAACATCGACAGGTTTCGTATTAGAGCTGGTGAAATGGCAAAAGTCAGCTGAGGTGATATCAGTGAGGGGAGCGTTCATAACAAAACTAACAACTAACAGGCCGTTGGCCTAAAGCGACTTCAACAGCCATCTCCATTGCCCTGATGAAGATGGCTGACAGCAGTCGAAACGTCGATCTTGTGAAATGCTTGGTTGTGAATAAAAGAACCTTGCTATATTATCTACCATTCTTATATCCCAAATCCCCAATCATGTTTACTTCACCTGGCAACAACTTTCATTTCCTACATCCCATAAAAAGTCCATGCCAAATTGGTTATACCTAATCTATAATTATAAGCACTTTCTCCTGCGTCAAAAAATAGTAATTTGGTTTGACAAAGTTTATACATGTAATAGAAAATCCGCCGTGGGCACGTAGCAACACAATTTCCGTAATGATATTGCTGATGGCGGTGCTTTGTTCCTGTTAGCTGTAATAGACCTCAATATCCCACTGACTCACGGAATTACTATCTTTATATCCACATTACATCCACCCGAAATCACATTCGGTTCGTTCGTGAACAGATAAAACTGTGACTTTTACTGAGAACGTCCTTGGCATACAACAAAGTTGAGTGATATGCAGTGTAATTACTCTCCAAGCAGAGGTTGGTGGGGAAGATTTTAACCTTTTTCATCACCATATGCCCCGTTTTTTGTCCACCAAACATGGTCACAATCTTCCCCAACAACATCTGCTTGGAGAGTACAGTGTAATCTACGTAACGCTAAAAAGAAAAGCCAGGTTGTGTATTGTACACAAGTCTAGCGCCCCAAAGGATACTAAACTTTAAGAAAATAGATATATTGTTATGAATCGGCAGATATATTTTTATCGGAAAGAGTAGGGGTCATTCCCGGTGTGAGCCTACAGTCCTATGACCGCACATGGGTTCGCCCTTGGTAATAACATCCGGCTAGTTGGGCAACCCTAGAATGTACATTCTGAACCAATAGATAGCTAAATTGATAAAAGTAAGTGACCACTAATCGTAGGATCGTGACATGTACCACTAATCGTAGGATCGCTGTACGATCGCAAACGGAGATCACTCTAGGGATAGCCATGCGTGTTTTCAGCAGAACTTATCTGCCTTGGTACAGAAACAGCAGCTTAGATTTTCGAAATTTGTCTGCAGTTCTTTCTGTCACAGCTGGCTTTGAAATTCGACAACATCAAAATCGTATGACGTCCTATAGCGGATAATACCTCGTCATAAGAAAAGACTTCTCTCACTTACTCACTTCGGATTATTTCTGGCATGGTACCTTTAAATTACAGGATGCATTGGATGACACATTGGTGAATCAATCAATACTCTACTTAACAAGGATTCATATGCATTTAGAATATTGTTAACTTATAGCTCGTTATGCAGTCAATTTTAATGTCTTGTCCTTGTCAGTAGGGCTAGCCCTTTGTGATAGCCTCAGGCTACTAAGTCAGCCCTGGCTGTGTGTCCAAAATAGCCAAACCAATAGATAAATGAATAAATGACTTACAGTTTACTTATGGTGATGTAAAGCAGATGTCTAACGTTGTTACCGGTTGTAACTTTTATAGCATGGACGAAACGTCGGAGTTGATTTCGTTTCTCAAGTTTATTAGATATGCACAGGCAAGACCAGATAAATCGACGGCCTTAATTATCAATAAACCTCAAAAGACCTCGTGGTTACACCGTGCCTTGGTTTTACAGCTTGATTTGAAATGCAATATCCATTCTTGGTGATTTTATGTGAACACTAGCCTATAAATTTGACTATCAGAGCAGTAAATGTTCGTGTTTTTTATGCGTTTTGGGAGTTTTATAATACCGTAATCAAAATAAACGATAGACGCTCATTGCAAATCAAATAATTGAGCAATGGATTCTATCACATGGGAATATCTTTACAATACCACGTTTTCCCATATTGATGAGTATTTTCACCGCAAAACGTGTAATGCACCGTGGAATACATTGATGCTTCAAAAGTCCTTTTTGTATATAAGATAAAGATAAGGTCGGTCGTTGGACCTTCCGGAGGTAGAATAGATTTTACCATCAATTGTCTTTTGACCCTTATTTACGAAATTTTGAACCTTCTCGTTTTGCCATGACCCACTGTTAAACACATCAATAAACTTGACCTTCGTCTTACTTTCATTATTATTACCAGACAATTTAACGACTACGCTCGTTCACCTAGCGACGTGCTTTATTGTGAGGAGAGGTCTGTATGTCAGAAAGGTGACTACCTCCAAAAGTGATTGAATACAAGAATTGCAGACTTGCTTGATCGTGACCTCAAGACCCTACATAGATTACAAAAAATGTTATAGGCGCCGACTCGATATGAGATTATGTCATGGGCATGGCTTGCTTGCAACAGCATTGCTGGGATACCAGAAATATTAGTGTTGGGAACGGAGGAAGCTGTCAGGGAACAATATTTCAATCAGATCGAAGACATTTTTTACGACATTAAGTTATTCTCTGAACTTACAGAAATAACTCAATAAAGTTGATGATAAATGAACATATTTGACAGACGTGCAGTCACTCTCCCATTGGGTAAACCAGTCGAACTGGCCTGGGCACGTAGGCAGGTTGGCATTTGATAGGGAAGTTACGTTCAGTCCATTTCAAGATGTCTTATACAAAATGTGACGTCGGCGTGGCGTAACGGTTAGAGTGTTGAACTCGGAATCAATAGGTCCCGAGTTCGATACTCACCATGCCCCGACGTTGTGGCCTTGAGAAAGGCACTTTACACTACCTTACCGTACGGTGAAGTGACGCCCACTGAGCCTATTCGGCTAATCTGTCAAACTGTGTGCCAAAAACACACTGCGGATCTGGTTGCCGATGTGCCAACCTTTTAGCACATTTGCCAATGAGAACCGTTATTTCTTTCTTTTTTTATACAAAATACAAAATACTTTGTACCTGTCAGTGAATAAAGGTATTATTCAACATTGTGTAACCTTCACCCACAACAGCATATAGAAGCTGCATCATGGACGTTAGTTTCGTGGACAGATGTGGTTAATGGAATCAGACGTTGTCTGTAACGGTCTGGTGAGCCGTCTTGTTTTGGTCTGCATTTTACGCGGAAACAGCTTGTAATCTTTTACTTTGCTGAGAAATGAAACGTCAGATGAATACTTATTCAAAAGCCAACGAATAACACTACAGAACACCGCTTTACGTGCATAAACTGTATATAAATCCATTGATGATCTTCAGTCTAGTTGAAAGCGTAATGCCCTTGTCGTGTTGCTGGTAAAGGGATTTTCTATGATGTATCATGTGGCTTAGTAAGCAGAAAGGTCTGACCCTTCCATACTTAGACAATTTTAAGGACTTATCACTGAAAACCATGCTAACAATGGCGGTTGTAAGGAATACTTTAAACGGTATTAGATCGGAGCTCCCCGAACGAAGTGCATTCAAGAATAAGCAACGCGTCCAACAAAACGTCGAGTACTAATTTATATCAAGCAATATAATACGTATGCTTATGATCAGTTTTCCTGAGGTAAGGACAGAATTTAAAGACAGAGATTAATAAGATTCTTTGATCAACCATAAGACCCAGGTGTGGCGTCGTGTGGCGTAATGGTGAGAACATTAGGCTGTCAAACAATGGGACTCGGGTTCGATCCCGGGTTGCTCAAAGTCATGTGTGGACATGCGGCCAGACGTTGCTTGTGCCCTTGGGGAAAACATTGAACACAACTTCACTCAGGTGAAAATGAGTACATTGCTAGGGACGTCCCTCGGATAGGGCTTTAAATTGAGGTCCCGTGTTTGGGGAGAGCCACTCCCCACGCACATTAGAGAACCCACCACACCTTTTGAGAGTAGGGGCATACCCAGAGCACGTTATCATAGTACCGTGATTGTGTTGCGTCGTTCAGATAAAAACCTGTTTCTCTAGGCCCTGTTTGTACCACTATCGTAGACATCAAATAAGTTGTCTTGCGGCTTTATCTTAGTGCACTAAAGCGTTTACAAATTCTGACAGTATCTATCATTCATTAATGAAAGATTGTAGACTGAAAGACTGCTAGGGGACTTCAGCGTACTTGATATATAGATGTGTTGTTATTCTGAGGCTACGTTTTCACCGTTATTCAGTGAACCTGAATACGTTTTGACTGTATGTAGGCAGCAACATCGAGCAAACGGCATTTCAAATAAATCGTAGATTTGGTCATCAAAAGACCAGTTATTTGCCTCACAGTGAATCACATTCCCTATCACGGTATGAAAACTTGTGTGTATGTGTGTGTGTGTGTGTGTGTGTGTGTGTGTGTGTGTTTGTGTGTGTGTGTGTGTGTGTGTGTGTGTGTGTGTGTGTGTGTGTGTGTGTTCGTGTGTGCGTGTGTGCGTGTGTGTGTGTGTTTTGGTGTATGTGTGTCCCGGATATTTGTGGTCAACATAACTTAAGGAGGTCTGGATGTGCGGTGTGTGATTCTAATTGTATATCTAATTGTGGAAAGTTCAGGCAAATGTCCCACAATCCATCTAATAGATAAATAGTGGGGTTTTTTACTTGTGACATGTGTAAATTTGTTAAAATTGTACATAACCATGTATATATTATGCAAATCTGAGAGAAATTTGCATAATTGAGTATTGAGGTATAGATGGTTAAATCAGTAAAATTGAATACTGAAACATGGCTGTGTTTCCGGCGGAAGTACAGACGACACAAGGATGCACCTCTGAAGAGAAAATAGATATCATAGCATATAGGTCAGCTGGTTTGCCCGCAAGCAACTGATTGTTTTAATTTTTTCTCCAAGTTCCGAACCTGCGTCAGTATTATACAACCTTTGAAGTCCACATGCGTAGGATGATTAGACCGCCCATGGGGTAGAATAAGTGATACTGGTCACGTGATCTCTGTCCGGCTAATCAACCAGCGAGGCGTCAGTTACAGGCAGTGCAGTTTGGCGACGGTAGGAATATTTGGCGGGTAGAAACGGCGGCTGCCGGCAGCTCTTGGTCGAAGTCTTCTACCCTGCGAGTTTTACAAAGGGACGCTTTTTAACATCCACAGGTCAGTTGATGCTAGCAATGTGTAAGTTTTCTTTTAATAGAACGGTTGATGGGAGGTAGATTCGTTAATGATGTATGTCGATATTTCAGTGTTGTTGGACAGTGTCAACAAGCCCCAATTGTTTTTTTAGCTGAGCTTAATTTCTTATTGGAAATTGATGTATGTTAGAATACACACGAATATGTCAGCGTCAAGAAGTGTGTACAACTAAGAAATGTATTTCGTAAAATTTGGTTATTTGCTTTGTCGCAGAAATGATGAGATCTCATGATTATTTTTTGCCTGTGCTTAACCAGAGCAATTTTCATCCTTCCTTTTTCTAACAGTAACCATTATCCGCACTTATCCATATTGATCCTATCCATCTTACCAGCCATTATTTATGCATCACCAATCACAGGCGTTAATCCTAGAAAATGCACTTCCATAATTACAACGTGCAGAGACGCTTACACCTACTCTTCGCAACAGGTCGTACTGCCTACATGCGCGATTACTGGAGGTCTTCGCTTGTCGCACATTCATGGAAAATCTTATTAAAGCCCCAATATGTAAGTTTTTGGCGCTAAAATTAAAATATATTATCATTTTAAAAAATCTAGATTCAGATAACATGTACAACCATTTTAGCATATTTTCATAATGAATTCGTCTATTTCTGGCATATCTGGTGTGGGTTGTGACACAGTCAGGCTAGGGTCACATTTCCAAGCCGGGGCCCGACAGGGCTGTTTGATAAAATAAAGAATGAAAAATGAATATCAAGAATTTACATAGCGTATGGGAATGAGAAATCTTAAAAACTTTTTGTTTGTTTTGTTGTCTTTTATATAATCGTTTTAGTTTCAGTCTTCGGTGAATTGAGCTTGCATAGTGTTCCTTGAAAATGGCAAGGAAGGTTCACCGCGAAACGTAATTAGGGATAAGCGTCTTCTAATGGCTCTAACGAGGCAATTATACCTGGTAATGATTGTAAGCTGTCGTGGGACCGAATGTAAGAGGTTTGTTTTCTTCAAATTATGTGTTTGTAGTTCGCAACGTTGCAGCTAATGTGTTGTTGAGATGGCATTCTAAATTCAACTTGCATTTATGAATTCAGAATTGCGTATCACTTGATACCTACAGCTAATCTATTGTACGTGAATTATTGTCTTTAATGTTCTGCTAAAAATAATTGAAAATCAATTGCGAAAAAAACGAAATTTCACTTAGGTTCTATATGTTCCGATAGCTTTATTCTTTATAATCAAAGAAACGCATCCGAACCTCTGAAATATGCAGCTCAGTGTCGTGTTTTTCGTTCCTTCTGCATGTATGGACCAAACATTTGGAAAGCCGGCTGCTGTCAGCCGTATATCTGATCGTATAGAGAAGGTTACGCGCATAGACATGGTCGTACTGCGCTCTCGCTACGACCTTGAATGTGTGTAACTCTTGACTTCATAATTAATCGGAAAGATCATGCAAAATGTACAAGTATGTCTGAAAAGACAAAAAAACACAAAGAGATAAGTTTTGGAGGTTAAAGTCGTTGCACGCTCTGTCAAATTTTACGTCGCAGCGCGATCGCCGCGAGGTCGCCGCCCTTTAAGAGAGCGGGGGTGTAAGAACCTGCCACATGCCACCTTAATCCATGTGTGTCCCACAGTTCAACCGATGCTTTGGCGAAGGGTTTAGAGTGTCTGGTTTGCATCAGGCGCTTACAGGTCGCGGCTAACTTAAACGAAGTACATATGCTTTCGCTGCTTTAAGCTTATGGGGAAGAGTATGTCAGTTTAACACATCCCGTTATGCTAGGGTCACATTTCCCAACCGGGGCCCGGCCGGGCTTTTTGCGGAAACGAAAAAACAAAGTGTATGTCAATAAATTTGCACAAGCTATGCTCTTAAATAATTTTGGGTACGTTTTGTGTTTTTGTTGTCTTTAATATCATACTTTTCGTTCCCAAAGACTGCCCGGCCGGGCCCCGGATTTGAAATGTGACCCTAGCATTACCAGTGCACTACCTCCCTTATGTAGTGCCCTGTGTGGCCCTGTGGAGTATAGGGTTAGTAGTCTAAACACCATGCAGTTGCAGTCAGTCGTTCTTAAAATCTCCCCACTTTGTCCTGCCCATGCATTGAGAGCTTTCTTAGCTCCCGTCGTTTTCTTTCTGACCGAAACGGTCCTTGTCCTCTGCCTCCGTGGTCTGCCCTCACTTGGTTGGTTCTTACAGTGTCTTCCTTTTCAAGGTTTGATGGTATTGGATCCTATAGGGCTTCCTTATTTTATATTATACTCGTCTACACCATATAGCGCGTATACCCATATATTGACCAGCCGGATTAGAAGCTCAATAAAACTAAGGCTAAACGAAATTGCCTTTTTACCCAAACTGCCATCTGAGCCCTTAAACCCCCCTCTCACTGGACCCACGGCACGCTGCGACCGATCGAATTGACAAAGCACTCAGCAAATTTTATCCACAAAAACGAATCCAGCTTTGTGTATTTTGTTGTCTTTTTGGGTCATAATGTTACGTTTTCAATAATATTCCCATTATAAAGTCAATGGTAACACAAATCCAGTTTAGGATACAGCGTGCCGCAGGATCAGTGAGAGGGGGGCTTTACCATCCACAGACTGTAGACTTGTGGTCTTGAACTATTCAACCTGGCATCACACCGTCACGACACATGCCCAGTAGGGAGGAAGGTTACCCAGTAACACCTTTGCCTTTAATAAAACGGTCTTGCGTATCGTTATCTTAAAGCCTGTGGCCGGTACCTTAGATAAGAACTGAAGACCTTCGGTAGTTCATAATTGATCTCTTAATATGTTTTAGTACTCGTAAAAGCTGTGAACAGAATCATAATTCGATTCTTAAATTTAATTTGAACCAACGAATAAGATATTACTTGCATTATTTTGTTCAAAGCTTGTCTAATTGAGTGTACCTTTGTGTTCTCAATGTGTCATCAGCTCACCTCTGATGCCAGTTAGGAACATTGGTATTTTACGTGGTGTCGGCGTACCAATTCAATAATGATAATATGTTTATTGCAAAATCCTGCCCGAAGGCTAATTGCAAATAACATACATAAAAGAACAGGGTACAAAATAGGTGTACAAGCTGCTAAACTAGATTATACAAACGTAATTGTCTATAACTAGTGAACGGTTTGACTTCTCTTTTGTAAGCAATGGAAGACGTGATGTCCAACCTTTTCTATAATTTGTGGGGTTTTGGTAGTTAAAGACGAATAGTCTTTTCTTTGTCTGTAAGCTCAGAGAAATTCGGATAGATTTTAGTGGTCTTAATAGACAACTCAGTGTTCTGTCCCCACAAGACTATTTCCGTCCTTAATATGCGGATGTTGTGTTTGCCTGAAGGGAGTTCGCATGTAATCCTATTTTTCCACTGCTGGACCCTTTACTGAATTATTTGCAAACTATGAAGCATGCCCTAAGCAGAAAATATATACCAATTAGAGCTTCCAGATGTGTCTTCCTAGACCCCATCTATCGAGGATGTCCCCTTGTCATTTCAAAACGACCTTTGTTTCTTTTACCAGCATATGATAAATCTGTTCTGGATAGGGTAACTATAATATGATGTCCTCGATATCCTCTGCTAACGATTCTTTTGCAAAGCAACATGATTTGATGGAAGTATTTTCTTCTTTTTCATGTTCTGTGGTATTGTTTGGCGACCCTGCTTATTTTCTAACCGTACCTCACAGTACATTTTCTGGATGCAGGCCAACTGTGAGTCGTACCGCCGACATTACCCATTTCCTCTGTTCCTCGTGCGATGGGAAAATTGCGACGACTCTATTAGCGAGTTGGATTGCTTCATTTAAAAGCTCGTTTAGCCCTGAAACAGCAGGCGTCCCGTCCTTTGATGGAGGCAGACCGAATTACACGCTGTACAGAACAAGCACCTACGGAGAGCCAAGTCCGTGCATCATTAATTACCCAGAAAGGCAAGTTTTTCACACAATTTCGCCAGTGATTGGAAGCAGGGAACCACAAAGTGCTTGGACGTTCTTCAGACATTTTTTTTCATTATTTGATGCACGCCGGGAACAGAACTCATTTGTCGTTATATGTAATCCCCTATCTCACTGAACCTGCGGCACGTTGGCGACAACGCTGTGACATGTCGTATTGACAGACCTTTAAAAGAATTTCATCGACAAAATCGAATCACTTTGTTAGTTTTGTCCTATTATCTATACTCACTTTTGCCGTTATAAAGTCAACGGTAATCCATAGCCAGTTTAGGACGCAGCGACTTCGTGCCGCGGGTTCAATGGGGTGGCGGGCATAATATGGCGTCCATACGTCACGTTTGCCTTCATGCGACCTATTGTAAGCTCTAGTAGATATTAATCAGAAGTGGGATATATTATGCAACATCAATCTGAATTACGTCAACTTTACGTAACCTGCTTTTGTTCCCCTTTCTCCATCTCCCCGTATGTAGTTACAGTAATACATGTTAAATCGCCAATTTGACAACTTGAATTCAAAAATGAAATCAATTCTACACTTAGGAATGAAACTGCACCATTTTTTCTAAACTTGTTTTTGCATCAATATATTTCATCCGGTGTATGTAGTATGGTTACCGAAGTGCGAACCCCGGGCCCAGTATTGTCAATTATAGCCATGAAGTTAGACGTACATTGCCTTTGTGGAGCATTACATAAGTATTTTGAATGTCCAACTTCCTATGACGTATATTCATCTATTTATTAATCTGATGTGGTATATATTATGAAATAGAAAAACCGACTTTGCTGAGCCTGCTTGCTTTCCCCCTCTCCATCTTACATTATCGAGTAACTGTTTAATTCAATGCCAATGTGACAACTTGAGTTAAAAAACGAAATCAATCGTACAGTAAGGAATGAAACTGCGCCAACTTTTCCAAACTTGTTTTTGCATCAATCTATTTATTCGGTGTATATGGTCCAATTATAGAAACCCTTGGCGAAACCTATTTGCCAAGTCTCGTATCGACCAGTGAAAACGCCATTTATGTTGACGGATCCCAGCTGCAAGTCTCCGTCTCTCCCTGCGGTACAATTTATCAGTATTTACAGCGACGTAGTGTCTGCAACTTCTCCAGCAAGGAAACAGGCTAGACAAAGACGACTTGATATTTTCATCATCTATATAAAGGTGCACGTTTCTGTGTTTTGTAATCCCAAATGTAGTCACCTAACTGTCCTTTCTGCAAAAAAGGGTGTACGTAAGCCCTGTTATAAATATGATTTCTTTATTAGAAATAAAATGTCTTGATAAAAAGGACCATATTGATGGGTGGCAACTTGATGAAGTTTCACCTTTCCAAACTGTTAGAGATGTCAGAGAATCTTCATACATCTAGATATGACAATATAAAGGACGCCGAACGCTAACCCTTTGGGCGAGGGCATTGTTACCGGAAGGTTTGTTCTCACAACTTGCACACTTCACAGTGTCTTTTTGGGCTGCTCGAATGTCAGCATCCAAGATCAGAAGTAATTATGCGCCTCGTATTTCGGCAAGGACAAAGCCGCCAGGAGGAAAACTAGTCGAGAAGACCTTGTTACAGATGAAAGGGCCCATCTTTCACACCTTCTTGTAGGCATATAAATTGTGTAACATTGGACTCAAAAGTGTAGGATCGATGGTATGTCATAACAGCTCGTCATTAGACAATGCATTAAATGACTTACACGCAATCATATGACTAGATACATGCGATCGGCGTCCCTTTGCAGCAATTTTTTGTGTGCAAGATACAACTCCTGTTGTGTCTTTGTTTGGATTTTGAAACAGTTCCAAATACTTTCAATTCTTTGGTGTCTTAGTACAAAATGTATTACTAGGATACTTGGTTCATTTCGACCTAGGAACAGAAGGTATACAAAAATGTCGACAGCTAAAAAGTTCATACTCTCCCAACTGTCCTAACACATCCGGGAGGTCTGTTCCCGCAACTTGTAAACTTCACAGTGTCCTTTTGCGCTGCTCGAATGTCAGCATGCAAGATCACAAGTAATTATGCGCCTTGTATTGCGGCAAGGACAAAGCCGCCAGGAGAAAAACGAGTCGAAAAGACCTTGTTAAAGATGAAAGGACACATCTTTTCACACGCGCTAGCAAGCATATAAAGTATGGTAATATCGGACTTTGTCAGATATTGGATGTGTAATGATTGATATGTTCATTATCTGGGTACGGGCGTGTACTGTAACGACTACATTAGTCATACTTAAGTCGTCTATTATACGTGACTTTATACTGATGGGATTGGAAAATAGGATGCTATTGTGGAAAGTTGATTCGGACCGTATTTGATTGATGGTATCTCATAACAACTTTTATGATATCTTATATGGCTTATTCGTTATTTCATGGTTAAATGCAGGTGGTCAATGTCCCCATGCAGCAACTGTTTAGTGTAAGATAAAACCCTTTTTTTTGTGATTTCAAACCCGAATTCTTCGTATGGAGCCTTCAACAGTTCTAGAAACTTCTTTGGTGTCTGAGTACAAAAAACGATTTCTAAGATATCTACTTCCTTGTCGCTTGGGAACAGAAGACACACAAAGAAAGGTCGATAGCGAGAAAGTTCTTACTCTCAAAAATTAAGATATTGAATACTGTCCAAGAGGTAGTATTATCAATAACAGAATTTTCCAATCAAGACTACCACTCCTTTTCGCAACGTTCTGTATTTGCTGTTTCATGTTCTCATGTAGCATTCCTAAGAACAGAATTTTTTCCATTCAAGTCTACCAGCATTTTTTCCCAAAGTTCTTAATTTGCTCTCTCATGCTCTCATGTACTACCAGTATTGCAACAATCTTTCCATTAGAAAAAGTAACCAAATATTTGATTAAAATTTTCAGCAATTTTCTGTTTGGTTGGCCTTTGGAAGGGTAAAGCTATGAATTATGTTTGTTAGTACTGATGATCGAAATTCCTCTGGCAAGGGTCATCAGAATACGAGGGTAATTAAAAGTGCCCGTCTGCATTATTGTCAATGGGCGTCATGCGTCTTGAATTGTCCCGCTACGTGCATGGCTTGTTCAATCGCTGCGACCGAATGATTTTACAAAGCGCTCAACGAATTTCATCGGTAACTAGAGTTAAGTATTTGTGCCACATGTAGGTTATTTGTGTCAAGCTACACATGTACATAGTATGGTGGGGGCGGGGTGGCGTTGGGTGAAGAGAAGGAACCATAACAAATCATCCGCGCGCCACGGAGTCTGGCGGCCCCCACGCAAGCCGACGACAAAATGACGTCATAAATATAAAATGGCGATCTGTGTCGTCACAATTCAAGATGGTGGCCAACACACAACCCGACGGATCCTACACAGGTTTCGCTACTGAAACCTGTAAAAAAGAACATTTTTACGCTTAATGTTTTTGTTGTATTTTTAGCCATACTTGTCGCCGTTTTGCAAGATGTTCCTATCATAAAGGCAAGGGTAACACACATCCAATTTAGGACGCAATGATGTCGCCAACAGGTCGCGGTCCAGTAAGATAGATTAAGATATACGTTCTAGACGGCCCAACTCTTTTACCATGTTTTAACAAATCGCCATCTTAGGAGTACATTAACCTTAATTGATCTCCTAGTTCTATTTTAAACTGGCTGGGAGAAGCTGTCTGCCTGGGCCGAGTTACTCTTTAATCTTAGCTGTTCCATTAAAAACTGCATTACGCTAGAAACCTTTCAGTACTTTTAGATAGTTGATGACAGTAATCAAACTCGGCATCTTTAGAATATCTTCGTCTGTAGCGAATTAGATAAAATTATACACAGGAAAGGAATATAGTATCTTGGAATTATTTCATTAGTCTATCTTTAGTTACGTTGCACGTATACGGGATACTAACATAACTAGATGCCGTTCAATGTTACTGCAAAGTAGAAACCAACGATCAATGGCCTTTGAAGGGGGACAGAGCATCTTATAGAATAAAATAAGGTGATTGCAAGGGGTCAGATGCAAAACTTAACTGTAAAGCAGAGATTAAAGATCAAAAGCCTAAAAAATAAAGATTATCTTGCAGTTGAAGATAGGTTCATCTCAAAGGACCAGATCGATCCGTTCGAAAGATATCCGTTTAAAATTAGTAAGGTTACATAACGTAAACTATCTAACAATTGATGGTTTGCATATCCACAAGTATCTAATAAAGATAACTGACTTAAGTAGCTACAAACGGATGATTTATGCTGTAGACAATTGCTTAGAATCATGTGCCTCAAGCCGAAATGATAAAGGAGAAGTTTTCTTGTCTCCTCAATTGTGACCTGGGGTAGCTAGAATATACCCAGGTGCACGATTAACTTAATAAGCCACAGATACAATGATAGAGTAGTGGCTTAGACCAGCGTAATTTGTATTCTAGTTCTAACCTATTAAGTATACTAAATTTAGATGAATTAAGTAGTTCTAATCTGATGCCACCTTATCAATATTGTTTACAAAAAGAGGTCATTGCCTTTTGCAAGAAATGTGAACTAATAATGTTTTTTAACGATGTCGCATTGAGCTAATTGACTGAATGTGGCTAATGCTAGAGATAACGGTATTTTTCAAAGATTTGTGGATTATAATCGGGGGGGGGTCCATAGTTTTGCTGTCAGTGGAAGAAAAAGCTGTTGCTGTAGAATGACTTTGAGGCTTGTAATTGTACAGTATAGTGGTGTGTGTCGGGAGAACCAAATGGTACGCTTTTCCTGCAAATATCATTTATTTAAGACAAATAAGATGACATGGCAAGCTAAAACTAATCAAATTACTTATAACAACATCTGAAATATTAAGTTAATTCTTAGATTGGTAAGATGATAGAGATGCCAAATCATGCTCGTGAACAATGTTTTATCACTTTTAAACTAAGCGTTGATTAATCTGTTCCTAAACATTTCCAAAGTTGAAGACAGCTTAGATGATATGGTAAACTTATAAATGGTTAACTAGATGAATTTTTCCTAAACCATATAGAATCACATCAAATGTATATATCCTCATTTCTTCTGTCTTGCATATGAAAGATTGCTCAGATGACAGATATGCATATGATCCTTTTTGTCCATATAAATTGTCAAACAACTTAGGCAACTTACAGAGTTAAAGCATTAATATTTTCCGGAAATCACATATTATAGCTTATTGCATAGATAATGGTGTAATCACGTTCCAAGGGACGGAACACCCGCGTCGTTACACTGACATCACATATTCCATCGGAAATGAAATATGCGTGGGGTGATCACGATTATTTAGTTATCAGATCAATGTATTATAACTAAGTGCTTTGATCTTTACGCGTTATTAAACTTTTATTCGGGAGGCAATGTCATTCTGTGAGTTTCCGTAGATCTAATTAGATATATACCTTTCCCGGGGGCTTTCCGTGGGAACAGAATAAGTTCTATGCCAGGCAAGTTATTCTATATGCGTTTAATGATAGCTTGTATCGCCACTAAGAAGAAACCGTGTTCTGAAGAAGTAATAGTCACCCTGTGAACAAACTGCAGGTGAGAGGCTATGATAATTGTCAGATTAGAAACTTTCGTTAACCCCCATTCTGTTTCTTTCATCCGTATATAGATTGATAGTTCACGCCATTTTTGCAATTGTGGTCACTAATTCCATTGGTGAGGTTTACTTGGTCTTCTATGTTATTCATTCTAAAAATTTGAGGTTAAGAACACTTTTCAGGGAAAGCATCGGATTGTATTCTAATCTTCTTGAACCCTCTATCTCTTGCATACCAACTTGGCTTTACCCCTCCCTCTAAAGCTAGACCCGCGGCACGCTGACGACGTCGCTGCAGCCGATCAAAGCACTCAACACATTTCATCGCCAAAAAAAACGAATATTTTAAAGCTTTGTGTGTTTTCTTGCCTTTTGGTCATAGTTGTACGTTTTTGATAATGTTCCCTTTACAACGTCAAGGGTAACACAAATTCAGCTTAGGACGCAGCAATTACCGCGGATCCAGTGAAAGCGGGGTTAAGGTCTTTTGAATTAGACATACCGAGCCACGGGCACCTCTACGGTTTATCTTCATGTGATAAAAGGACAGAATGCTCTCAGGTCATTCCCCGTCTTAAATGGCCCTGGACTTAGTCATCTGGCGCCTCATCTGCAATACCACTAATCCCCAAAGGGTCAAGTTCAGAATCCAAATGCGGTTAAAGACCTTTCCCTAAGATGTCCTCAGATCTTCTTTCGTCGGAGTTGAACTTCAGTGCTTGAATTTCCATGTCAAAAGGTGTTTTGAAAGATTTCTAAGGAGCATGATGTTGAGGTAGACTCATCGCACATCGACAAGTGACCATTAAGCATGTTACTGTTAAGAATACCTTTGATGCACTCAAGAGGAAAATGATTCTCACATGTACATCTATGTACAACAGTTGAGTCTATTGATTATTCTAAATTTACATGTATGGATTTTTTTCAGGAATTGGTAGCCCTGCTGAATGCACAAGTGATCACTGATGACAGTGCCTTTGTCATCGGCCATTGTTCTAAGGCTACTTTTGTCTAGAACTTTAGTGCTTGAATTTGCCATGTCAAAAGGTGTTTTGGAAGCTGCTGTTTTGTTTTCAAGGCGCATGATGTTGAGGTAGTTCCATCGCACATCGACAAGTGACCATTAAGCATGTTACTGTTTAAGATATCTTTGACAAATTCAAAAGGAAAATAATTCGTACATTTATGTACAACAGTTGTGTCTATTGATCATGATAAATTTACATGTATAGATTTTTTCTGGAATTATGCAGTTTGGTAGCCATGTTGAATGCAAAAGTGATCACGGATGACAGCGCTTTTGTCATCGGCCATTGATCTAAGGCTACTTGTGTCTTTGCCAGAAATGAATCAAGGCCACAATTACAAATTCAAGGCACTTTTGAGTCGACAATTTTGACATGTCTTATCCATCAACATTGACGAAAGAAAGATTAATCGCAATCAGGCATATCCTAAATTAATCAACGCTACGGAAGATGGATCATGCGTATGGTACATCTACAGTGACCCTTATTACTTGATAACAATGATATTAAACAAGTGGTCATTTTGTGTTGTACACTAGAGACAATCTGCACTAAAAGAAGTGTGGATCATGCATCGCTGACACTCTTACATGGTGTTTGATTTCTTTTGCTGCATCCGAGAAGCAGTTGATTGGCAATTTCATAATCAAAATGGCAATTGGTTGCTTTCAGCTGTATTGTTGCCTCCTGTCCAAACGTTTCTTGGCTTATACTTTTTTCACAAACTGCCACCTACCAGTCCTCCCACGTTTCACAAAACAACAGCGTAATCGGTTGTCCAGAATGTATTATCACCACTGGTGTACAATTTTGCACCGGAAACGTACATGTCTTTCCGATTGGGGCTACCATTAATCTAATGTCCACTTGCCACCTGTAATAATCAAACGAGCGGTGTGAATCCGCTTCCTGCCAAGAAGCTTACCGAGTGACACACGGAAATGGCACGCTACAAACGCTCTAATTCTTCACAGGACGTTATGCTTAGTTCCTGTTCATCAGATCTCACTCCTTAGAGGGTACGATGGTGTCATTCTCACTAAACAACGCTTCGAGTTAGGCGTGGCAAGTCTAGCGATGTAATGTAATTAGTTACAACCGCGTGCATCTAAAGCTGGTGCGAAGAAATACAAACTAACTGTTCCATCTTTCTTACAGATCTTACAATCCTGTGGAATCATTTGGACTGAAATGATGTAGACGAATGCCGCGGTCATCGGGGTGTTAGACTGTCTACAAGGTAGGTTTATTTAGATTTATATATGCAGTGTGGTAAACAAGAGGTTTAAGTCCACGTCCACCACGTAACTTCAAGTGGGTTTACACCTTGTGTTAAGTAAAAGTAAAGAACGTCGAACTTGAAGTGAAATGCTTCAGACGAAGCGTAATGATTTCTAGTTAGCTTATGCAATAGCTTAGGTTTTTAGTAATTCTATCTCAATTGTGTATTTCGTATATGAAAATTGTAGCCATGGGGCCACACACATACTTACTATTCTATAGCATTACCATGCATACTTAGATGGATTGTCTCCTGTTTGTATTAGATATTAAGATCTTTAGTATCGTTAGAAATAGTTCAATTGCCGCGTTGCCATACATTTGACCTGTTGCAATTGTCGCGCAATAAAGTTCTTCTTCTTCTTTATTCAAGAAGGAAACCCTACAATATTCGTGACCAAATTACCATATATGTTAACAGTCCAGGACAGAGTGCATATGGACCAGCCAATTACTGCCTCCACTCTGTAGTGAAACCAAATATGGCGTTTCATCTCCACTGTCCATTAGATAAATGCTAGAATGTCGCTTTGGTCTAAAGCAAATAGCTGAGATCCTTCCACCATCTGCCGATAGTTTTTAATTAAACAGAGCTCAAGAGATACAAAAAAAGGTGGCAACATCTTCTCAAATGCTCGTATTCGAAAGTAATTTTCTTCAGATTTGACACGGTGGTTTTTGCAAGAAGTCGGGTTGAATTGTAGGGAATAGTGTTCAAACAGACAGTGTGAAATAAGGAGAAAACGATAGTGGAGAATACCAGGAAATTGACGATTATTCAATATTGCTTGACATGTAGGTGTGGGACTGTTATAAGCTGTTTCCGACGGTGTCATCGCAGTTGCTGAACAAATGTGGATAACGGTGGTCGCTGGGATCGTTTGGCTGGGGCTGATTCAAGGTAAGGAGGATTCAATCATGGTATATGTAAGCATTACCGTGTACCTAGCTACGAAGCTGTTCTGAATAGTAAAGATAGATCTTTATTGACACTACAAGAATACAGCGACTTTCGTAAGGTCTACTACATACATACATTCAAACGAATAAGTGCATACAAATGAGTTTGATTACACACAGTCATATGAGATAGAACAACATATCGTAATATCACATGTCATACACTTATACATTGCTTGTTCTAATGTCCAAACATTCTTTGATGTATATACCTATCTGTACACAGTAGGGATTATCACTCTCTAGTATGTAATTGAATCTATCGACAGAACGGACCGCACTGAATGCATGTATGATGCGTGCTACATCTGCTGATCAATTCAAATTCAGATTTTTTTTTTTCTGTCGCCACACGCGCATTACAGCCGACGCCTCGTGCCTGCGAAACTGTTGTGCTGCACCGCACGACGGTTATATAGCGGCTGAACGGTTCAGATTAAGGATTTTATTCTTGGTTTACATTTTTGCCGCCATACATGCCGAAAGCTGCGATTATCAAGATAATATCTTTTCTAAATGAATAAAATATCCCTTATAATATTTTGAGGCTGATGAATAAGCAATTTCAAACAGGCCTAACACGGAAAGCAGCGTTAACCTTTTAGAAGATTTGGTACAGCTTGCGTCAAAACTATACTCTAAAAAGATTAAGGCACTGCCTAGGGTCATGGAGTCTCTTTAAGAATAAGATAATCCATCTAAAATCGTCTTATTCTTCACCCAATATGACGTCTTTGAGACGCAGGGAGTTGATTTGAGCAGATTATCTTCTGCACGCTGACGCAGTTTGTGGATTTTGTTTTGGGTTAACAATCAGATTTATTCTGTAAGTACAATCTCCATTTCAATGCTAAGTGGGAACCTGAAAAATTTATTTGAAGGTAGGATCTAGGAAATCTACAAAGAAAATAATACTATTATTGATAATAATACATTTCGTCATTCGTAGCAACCTCACAAACTGGGAACTGAGGTACCACTATCAGCAAGATTATCAGCACCAACTAAATACTTAAGTATTATAATTTTATTTGCAAGTTCTTGCCCGAGGGCTAATTGCAAGATGAAACAATACATAGCAACGGTATACTGTGCAGATAGTGCGAGTTGACAATGTCGACTAGTAGAACACATGGCTGTAGTCCTCCTGCCACGTGCACAGAGCCTTGGGCAGTCACTACAACCACATCGGGGTCTAGTCCACAGGCAGGGGTTTATCCAACTTTCATACTCATTCCCAAATGCAGTGTGCAGAGAAAGCAACATGTACCAACATGCTCCGAATCTGACTTCCTTTAAGAGACTCTTGAAGTAACGGAAATGAACCAAACGAACGGACACGGACCATGAACCAGCCTTCACCCTACTTTATGTTGTATGTTGTAGAAATTGTATATTGCTGTACCATAAATATGTAATGATATATGTTGATAGAGTTATTAGGACTCAAATGACTGTGTATCTCTGTTATATTGTATCTGGCCCTTACCTCTTCCCTCATGACCTCAATGAAAAGCGGCCTGCGTGCCGATTTGAGCTTATCATGAATAAACAAAGGTTCAAACAAACAAACAAACAAACAAACAAACCATTTAAAGACTTTGGTATGACTCGGCCGGGGACCTAACGTATGTAAGGCGAATAATCTACCCAGAACGCCATTGCACCAGAATTATTATCTACCATCATCTATAGATAGAGATTATAGTAATTTAGAAAATGGTAGCGCGAGCGCGGGCAACTGGGCACCAAGAAGACCATGCCAATGTTACATCATTCATTGGCAGAAGTTGAAGTAACTTGGAATCAAATCGCCCATGAACGGCAAAACGATACCCACTAATCAGAACAATCATCAACAAAGGTCACATTCATTAGAGGTAGAAATTATAGAAACTTCGCACGAGCACGACAAACTAGTACGAGCTAAAGACAAGCAACAACCAAGGTGGCGTCATCTAAAAACAAACTTAATTTATCATTTTGAAACCTATCTCTTGGACACAACAGCACAGTACCCCATAGGACAATCAACTACCAATTTGATATCATCTCAAGCCTGAATTTAACGTAATTTGGACTAGAACCACACAATCACGACAAAACAGCCCCAACTTAAGATAATCAACAACCAGTCTGACATGTTTAGTGGCAGAAAATATAATGATAAGTGCCCACAAAACACAATCAACAACAAAACTGACGTCATTCAGAGACAAAACTAAATATATTTTGAAACATTATCGCTCGACCATGGCAAGCACTGCTCTCTAAGGACTATCGACAACTAAGGTAACATTCTTTAGCGGCAAAAATTCAAATACCTTCGAATAATATTGCTCGAGCACATCGAAACAGTATCCACAAAACACAATCAACAACCATTATTTAGAGACAATGTCTAAAGTGATTTGGGATTAAATCGCAAGTACACGGCCAAAAGTTACCACTAAAAACAATCAAGAACTAACTTTTAAAGGTAACATTATTTTGAGACAGATGTTAAAATAAATTCGAACGAAATCGGTCGAGAACGACAAAACATTACCCATACACGAAGAACAATCAACAACCAACTTGGCATTATATAGAGACAAATACATATACATATATATTTGGCATTTTGGATTGATCATAAGGTTCCAACTGTAGCCAATAAACAACCGAGGTGACATCATTTGGAGAAAGCTTGGAGAAAATTAGACAGGAAGAAGAGCATAGAATTGCTCGAGCACATTGACAATAGATTACTCTTCAACTGGCTAGCTTTAATGTACCAAACCACATCTGGCCAAACATAGTTTGTAACCAGTTCCCGATCAACACGATTTTTTCATCCGTTTCAGTTGAGTACCCCATTTTTGAGAATCCCGAGTTTATATTACCGAGTTTATGTGAACCAACGTTACTGGTTTCACTGTGCCACCAGTAACTCTTTTTTTAAGATTCACGCCGCATAACATGATCGAACGGTGATCAGTCACTAGGGCATCACAATGACAGATACTCGTCGTTTCGAATCGACTTTATTGTGGGTTGACAAGGACAGATGAAACACTTTTGCGGACATGTGTAAATGCCTTCAGGGCTGTTGGCTTTTGATAATAATGATTCTGATATATTCAGTGCATGTGAATTGGCCATTAACCTAGCCCTGCCCAGACACTTATGGTAACTTCCCAGATGTGTCAGTTGACATAAAAAAGGGATAAACAATTCTGTACGATGATTGGGGGTTGTACATTGTTTTGAAAATTGAGTATAAGTTCCGGACAGGCAAGATAGTGTTAGATATGAATCGAAAGACGGATGAAAAGAAAAATATGGTCTGTGATCATTTTATCTACTGCTGACCCATTAGACAAATAAATCTTTAAAAAAATCGTGACTTCGTTTTGCAATCAATGACAGGACCGAGATACGGGACTATTCTTTGATAACCATATAAGGTACTCTTGCGGACAAGCGCCAGAATCGGTTAGCATCATGTTATTGAGCTGTCCGACCACGTCATTCAGATAGAGATTCGCGTAGGCACGGTGGCTCCATAACCTGAAACTGGCACTGAGTTTGAGTACCAGGTACTGAGATTGAGTACCGCGTACTGAGTTTGAGTACCACGTACTGAGTTTGAGTACCACGTACTGAGTTTGAGTACCTCGTACTGAGTTTGAGTACCACGTACTGATCATGAGTTTGAGTACCTCGTATTGAGTTTGAGTACCTCGTATTGAGTTTGAGCACCACGTACTGAGTTTGAGGCAATTAAGACGTACCCCCCCCCCCCATAGGTGTGGCAAGCTTCATCTGGAATTGCTAGCAGGGGGAATGTTTTCTAAGCAATAGCAGCCAATGCTCTTATCCATAACACGGATACAATGTTGATCTTGAAGTCTAGTCGAGAAAAACACCTTTCAGCGATTCCAATATGAAAACATGTGTATGCCCTGTTGTTAATTTATGAAGGACATCCAGGTTAACAATATTCAAAGGCAATTCAATCTCTACAACTGGATAGACTTAGAAGATTATTTCTGGACTTTTCTAGGGACATCCGCCTCTCTTCTTCAGTTTCTCTAGAATCAACATGCAGAGAGAGTCCATACTAGTCTACTAATAACTAGTACATCTAGCAAGAAAAACCGGTTGAAGAAGTCAAAGTGTCTAATTCGTAAGGATCGAAACATTTGGAAATAATTCCCGAATGTTATCCTGTTGGAGAGATTGAATTGCCCTTAAATATGTAATGTCGTGTTTTACTGTCGTCATGCCGAACTCCTATATCCATCTACATATTCAGTTTCTTCATACATCTTTAAAAAAAACCAGACCAAAATACCCATACATGACTTTATTCTAATCGATATACTGTTATACTATATTTTGTAGTTAGAATTGTATAATAGAATAGCCTTGTAGTAGTAGTTCACTACGTTCTGCTGCTGCAGTAGTTTGGCCACCCTGCAGCTGAAATCAATCTTTCTTCAACTCGCCCCACTTTGCAATTTGCTCGGTTCGCTGCAAGGCAAGCTCCCTTAAGCCCCAGCAGTTTTCGTTCTGACCGCGATGGCCCTAGCCCTTTTTTTAGATCTGCCCTCAGTAGGCAGCTTTGTATCATTGTTGATGAACATTGTACCATGTGCGATTGTTGAGCAATAAAGTTCATTCATTCATTCATTCATTCATTCATTCATTCATTCATTCATTCATTCATTCATTCATTCATTCATTCATTCATTCATTCATTCATTCATTCATTCATTCATTCATTCATTCATTCATTCATTCATTCATGCATTGTTGTAGGGGTGCACGGGGTGTTTGACGGGAAGAAGCTGAAGGTAGCGATCCTGAAGGACTATCAGAAGGGAGTCCGCCCGGTCGCAAACCACACCCACACCACCCCCATGAAGATGGGAATGGACTTTCGCCAGATCATCGACTTGGTATGTACGACATTAACATAACTCTGACGATCTTATAATGGACCGTTCCAGTCGAACACCACAAGCCCCGCCCTCCGTTCTATTTCGAACGCCACCGTCAAAAACAGCTCTTGACGGACAAAAATTGGCCGCAGCGTACCCTTCTTTACACGAGCCATTTCTGTCCGTCAAGTGCCGTTTTTGACGGAGGAGTTCGAAATAGAGAGGCGAATTCTATATGTTCCATATGGTGTTCGACGGGAACGGTCCATTGATATGTAGTGCAGCAATAGCCGGCAATGTAGAGGTGTCAGTTTTTCTTATCGATGACTATCATTTTTTCGCGGACTATTATTCTTTGATATCGTGTGTGATTTTGAAAATGATAATCAGATAATGGTATACAATCTCTATAGATTGAAATATCAGAAAAGAAGCCGACCGTATAGCCTGTAGCATTCTGATATTGCAGTTTGCTAGATATGTCAAACAATGTATACCGATTAAAATGGTAGCCATCTGCAAACATAGGGTTTCTTTCAGTAGACTCGAATAGATGTATGAATAAGCAGGTATTTACCTGCCAACGCAATACTGGCAAATTAAACGTCAAGAAGATCATTTGGCTTGAAAATAAATCAGTCTTCTGAGTTTTTTTCGTCTCCTGTTTCAGGACGAAAAGAGTCAAACATTAACGAGCGATATTTGGCACAGACAGGTAAGAAGACTGAGTGAACATAAGTATCGTTAGGCTGCACCAAGTAATTTTTATGGATGACGTCCTTTGGAAACCCAAAATCTAATGCGAGAGCGCGAAAAAAAAACAAGAAGGGCCGAAAAAAACAAGATGTCTAGATTTGAAATATCATAGTCGACGACGCATGTTAGGACACAACTTGAATGAGAGAACACAGTGTAAAAACTAACAATTCTTTTATTCATCATGAAAACGGCAATAATTTGAATAAATCAGTTGAAGTTGAACAGCAGTTGTTGTCCTATCCTGTTTCTTTCCATATTCCATTGATTTTGCAGGCCTACAGAAACATAGTATATCAAAAAGGACCTCTTTGGTCATAGTTACAGGCAGCGGAATTTCTTGTTTTTTTTTCTGGGTACAGACCAATATCAATGCGCGCGCGGACGTCATCCATAAAAATTACTTGGTGCAGCCTTATAGGAAACACTTGGGCAGTTGGCTGTTCTCTTCAACATAACATTGCAAAACTGCGCTGTTCAATGGCCTCGGATCCTGACGTAACCGGATAGCAAAACTCAGAGATCCGGAACCTCAGATCCGTAAAAATCTAGACGGTTACGGGGGCAGTATTGTACTGAAACAACTCAAATTTCCCTACATTAAACTTCATATGCAAGTAGTACACTGATGGGGCATACCACTTGCACATGCAAGTTAAGTCGGGTAAATTTAAGTTGTTTTAGTACAATATGGCCCTGTATCCGTCTGGATTCTTACGGATCTGAGGTTCCGGATCTCCGAGTTATCCTGTCCATATACGTCAGGATCCGAGGCCATTTCGTGCAGTGAGCGTTGAAGAATACTGGATACGATTTAAAACTTGTACTGGTACAGGGGAAACACAGCCGACCGCCCAATTTCATCTCTATTTGATATTTTCGAAAGGGTTATGATCATCTATCTCCTGTTTTCAGGACGAAAAGCAC
Source organism: Branchiostoma lanceolatum (assembly GCF_035083965.1). Classification (NCBI taxonomy): domain Eukaryota; kingdom Metazoa; phylum Chordata; class Leptocardii; order Amphioxiformes; family Branchiostomatidae; genus Branchiostoma; species Branchiostoma lanceolatum. The sequence continues at coordinate 1,694,634 of NC_089739.1, read as the reverse complement.
CAAATCCTCTCCAGTAATGTTTGGATGAGAAAGGTAAGAGGGCAGGTGCTATAACACGCATGTCAATACGTTTTTGGTCAGATGTATGTAGCCTCACTTCGGTGGCGCTTAAGCCCCCCTCTCACTGGACCCGCGGCACGCTGCTGGCGGTGTCGCTTCGGCCGATCGAATTGAAAAAAAAACACTCAATATTTTTAAGCTTTGTGTGTTTTCTTGTCCCTTAGTTCATACCTATACATTTTGAATAATATTCTCATTATAAAGTCAATGGTAACATACATCCAGTTTAGGACGCAGCGACGCCGCTAGCGTGCCACGGGTCCAGTGAGAGGGGGGCTTTACTACCAACTCTTTTCCTCCTGTCCCTTTTCATGTTTCTGTATTTTAAGAAAAGAACTCTTGTTATTTTGATGTTGTTGTTATGTGATTTTATCCGTAAGTAAAATTGGTCTGCATGGGTCGTCATTAGTGAATGCCTTCATATAAATTGTTGATCTAATTCAAAAATTTGTATGATTCTATTCGTAGCATTTATCTATTTGACTGTTTGATGCCTATGAAATCTATTTACACTTGTACATGTTGTTTATGGAAAGAAAAATGTGCTTTTGAGTAATCTACTTCTATTGAAAACCATTGTCTTGTCAAATATCATATCTTGAAAGCCATCAGCAATCTTATTAGAATCTATGTCTTCTTGAATTCTCGTTATGTCCATATGTATCCAGGGCTACGGAACAAACATGCCACAGGCCTTACATAAATATTCCAGGTTAACTAGTAAATAAACGTAAGCTGAATGGCATGCACTGTTATGTTATTTCTCTAAAACTCGTCCGATCCCTCCTTCATCAGTACTGGAAGGACGAGGCCCTTACCTGGGACCCGGACGAGTACAACGGCATGAAGTTCATCAATCTGCCGTCTACCGAGATCTGGCTGCCGGACATCGTTCTGACCAACAGGTAATCATCTGTATTATATACTAACATACACCCCGTAATAGTGATTTTTGTCGACAGAAGCAAATACCAATCACATGTATATATTAAAGGAAAGTTACACAAAAAATTGAAAATCCTTCTATGCTATGCTTGATATATTCCAAAGTCAAATTCTTACTCAAGTTGTTTCACTTAAGTCCGTCATAGTTCTGGCCCCGGGATTTTCCACAGTTTGCAACTTATGCCGTGCTGACGCCTTCTCACCTGATAATTGAATTATATGACGTCAGTGTTTCAAAATTTTCACCTGATGATTGTATTATATGACGGCAGTGTTCTAAAATTTAATCATCAGGTGAAAAATTTGAAACACTGACGTCATATAATTCAATTATCAGGCGAGAAGGCGTAAGCACGGCATAAGTTGCAAACTGTGGAAAATCCCAGAACTATGACGGACTTTTAAGTGAAACAACTTGAAGTAAGAATTCGACTTTGGAATATATCAAGCATAGCATAGAAGGATTTTGATTTTTTTGTGTAGCTTTCCTTTAAGCTGCTATTAGTGAGCGTGATCATATAGCAACAGCTAGCAAAACAATTTGCATAGTGGTAGAAGGTAATGTTTAGTAATGGATCCAATGTTATGAAACAGTATTCCGTGTTATGAAAGATCATGTGCCGGTTCAGGCAAAGGGCAGACTTTATGGTTAAGTATTCTTTATGATGATTGTTGTCCCGGTATTTTACTCAAACACTTAACTCAAATCTCCCATTGAAGACTATGTCATAAACAAGACATCCTAGATTATCTTAACCTTATGAATATATCTGAGAGTTTTGGATAAAACCTGTTTTTTCCAGCTCCTCCCTTAGTCACTGGAGAAAGATAACGGATGCTGTCTGGACGTCTGACTGTTTCAAATTTTATCCAGTTGCTTATCAATGAGTAACTCTGTCTCCTCTCTTGTTCACAGCGCCGGGAAGAACCACGATCAGCCCCAGAACAACGTCATCGTCAGCTACAACGGCGAGGTGACCTGGCTCGTGACCCGGATGTACTTCAGCGCCTGTTACATCAACACGTATTACTTCCCGTTCGACGAACAGAACTGCACTTTGACCTTTGCCTCCTGGACTCACAGTGGGTTTGAAATCGACCTGACCCAAGAACCCGAACCTCCGAGCAAATCATATTACGTCAACAACGACGAATGGAAGTTGATTGACATCTACGTCAGGCGTGACGTGGTCTATTACGAGTGCTGTCCTGAGCCGTATCCGGAAGTGACGTATACCATTCGGATCCAACGAAGGGCCCTGTTCTACGTCACCAACCTGCTGGCGCCATGTTGTCTGCTGTCCTTCCTGGTCATCTTCGGGTTCTACCTGCCGTCCGATTCCGGGGAACGAGTCGGGCTGGGGATCACCATCCTGCTCTCGTACTCAGTGTTCCTGCTGATGGTGTCGGAGTGGATGCCGCCTACGTCACGGACTGTGCCACTCATCGGTGAGTGACGTCAACGAAATACGAAATGTTTACTGAAAATTGCTACTACGAACCAAGAGCCTGAATGAAAACAGGCCGATCCTCTGAAGTACCTACTTTCAAAAAGCAATATAAAGATTAACAATACCTTAAGGATTTCAGAAATTTGTAAAGACAAGTTCATGAGTAAGAAAATCTTTATCTTCCCATTTGTTGTTAGTCTTATTTTCTAATATCACTTCAACATTGACAGTATTGGTTCCCAAACTTTCTTGATCAAAACCTGTAGTCTAACGAAATGCTTCTCTTTCTTCCAGTCGTGTACTACAGCGTCACAATGCTCCTAGTTACCCTGGCAACCGCCATGACCATCGCCGTGCTGAACATCCACCACTGCGCAGCGCACACCACGCCGGTCCCTCACGTGATCCGCTTTCTCGTGCTGAGGCTTCTCGCGAGATTTGTCTGCATGACGAGCGTGTCGTCCCACTGGGAGGCGGAGCACCACCACCCCTGGAACATCGAGAAGACCATCAACATGTTCACCATGAGCACCCTGGACAACGGGCACGGCACGGACGCAGACGTGGCCGCCAAGAACAAAAACAAGTCGGGAAACTCTCCGGGGGAAAACGGGCTGTACGCGTCGCTCCTGCTGTCCATGAGGGAGATCCACAAGGAGATCCGCACCATCAACGCCAGATTCCAGAGAACTGATATCCAGACTGGGATCGAGGATGAGTGGAAGAAGGTCGCGAAGGTCATAGACAGATTCCTGATGTTGCTTTTCGCTGTCGCCACCTGCCTGACCAGCGTCTGTCTGTTTTCACAAGTGCCACATTTCAATCTGTAAAAAAAAGAGAAAAACGCGATGATGTAAATAACTTTAAATAACTATCTACTCAAGATATTTGAACGTTTTGACAATCATTGACGAGAGTGTAAAACGTTGTGAACGACGTAACTGTACAAAATACATATGACTAGTACTACGCGAAACCAATCAAGCTATACAAATAACTGTACATCAAATTTCTAAATCTAAATACAGTACTATAAACCTTGTCAAAATGGTTCCTGGACTCTTGTAAATACTTATCACAATTGGCTTTGACGCATATTCTACAGAGCTTTTATCAAATGATTTAAAGTCACCTTGAGTGAAACTAATCACGTTAGAAAGGACGAAAACGATTTTTCTAGCTGATTTAATCATAACAGATCGTTAAGGTTCACTGAACCTGGCTGAACTGATTTTTTTTTCAATTAGGTCCTCTTTCCAATAGACGGCGCTCTCGCTGCGATCTCGCTGCGATCTTGCTGAGACCTAAATCGGATTTGTGTAACACTTTACTTCATAATTGAAATTACTAAAGCTGAGAGACTAGCCGAATCTGCCGACCGTTTTCCGAGACGCAAAGAGCCGAAGGATTGGAATATCATGCAAAATATAAAAGTATAATTGAAAAGACAGCAAAACACATAAAGCGAAACAAGATTCCATTTTTATCTATCAAATCCGTTGAGCGCTCTGTTGAAATTTGGGTCGCATTGAGCGCGCGGGGAGAATGGGGGTTTTAAGAAGATGAAGACAATGTCATGTACGGAACGGTATTTTGAATTGCCTGTATAAATTAAAGCAAGTGACTTAAATGTAGCCGATTCTTATCTGGATTCGTTACTGCAGTCAAACTGCGAGATGATGATGTATATTGTAATGTTCACGAACGTTTGATCCAATGTAGATGAGTTTTCATTCTATTTGTATTGTTGAATGAAGACATTTTAGGTTTCTGAAGTAGTGAACTATAAGAAAAGTACAAAACTCTATCAAAGCTCCGGCTAGGGATGAATAAGTATTTAGGGGTGGCCTTAAAACTTGGTGACGTTTTAGGTAGATTGACAGCCAATAGTAGCTGATCTTGTAAAGCTAATTTCGAATGTTTCAACGATAAGAAGAAAAAAAAAAACATGATAAACATAAAGTGCCCGGGTACACGCCTGAATATACCGCAAACGCCTAATTCCATTAGCTAAAAGAGGATTTGGATTCAAGTCCTAAATTTACAGTAGATGGCAATTACAATTTCAATGGCTTGGTGGTATTTATTAAGATCACAGTAGACGCGGAACCAATTACCAATCATATTAACTATCCATACACATCCACTGTAATAAATATGTACAGTAAGCAAAGAGTTTCAAACTGTATGTTGTTTTAGCTCGGACAGCAACACACGTTTAAGGAACCCGTCAGCATTTATTCATTTATTCACACAGAGGATATGGTTTGTTATGAGAAAGTGTTGCTTATAGAGAAAGAGAGAGAGAGACAGGAGAAGGCGTAGGTAGGTCTTAGACTATGTGATCTTCCTGAGCACATTTAATAAATGTGTAGATCACAAAACTCCTCCGTGCAAAGCGTCTTCATTGTTAGGCATGCGCATTCCAGTGGTTAGGGGCCCTGCCTTTTGACTAAGAGGTTGGGAGATCGAATCCATGCCTATGCTGGGGTCGCATTTTCCAGCCGGGGCCCGGCCGGGCTGTTTGCGGAAACACAAAATCAAAATGTATCTCAATGAATATGCACAAGCTATGCTCTTAGATAATGTTTGGTAAATTTAGTGCCTTTCGTTGTCTTTTATATACTTAACGCTCCCAAAGACTGCCCGGCCGGCCCCCAGCTGGGAAATGTGACCCAAGCATAACCTCACATTCACGTCACTTGTAAAGGGGCTGTCTTTAGTACGGGACGCTAAACCGTGGTGCACTACTCATTTTATTTGTAAACAAGGGCTTGGTGAATACAGTACATTGCGTCTGTTCCCTTTGCCACGACCAGTGGTAGATTAGCTCTTCAGTGATCGAAACAGATTCAATATCAATTCTCTTTTGGTTACGTCGCACGATGTGCAGCCCTGGGTCTGATTGCCTTATCTAACGTTAAAAACATATGCAGGGATACAAGGCCGAAAAGACACAGTCACCTTAAATAATGCCATAAACGGTTTTCGGCCTGAAGTTAAATCAAACTATTATTTTGAAAAACTGTGTGGCGAAATGGTTAGAGCGTCGGAGTCTCGGTTCAATAGGTCCCGGGTTCGATACGCCACCATGCCCCGACGTTGTGCCCATGGGAAAAGCACTTTGATTTACACGATATTGATATATCTACCATGACGGTGGTGTGACGCCCACCGAGCCTATTCGGCTAATCTGTCAAACTGTGTGCAACAACAAAACAAACACACACTACGGATTTGGTTGCCGACGTGTCAACATCTAGCACATTTGCGTCTAAGAACCGTTAATACTTTCTTTGAAATTAAAGATATAGTATAATTGCGATAACCATACAATTTATGGATGTCCACTAGTCAAACATAAAAGGGAAAAAAGTTCACAGTATAGAAAGGACAACTTCCTATTTTGAACTGTCGACCGCAAGGTGACTTTGAACAGGAGCATGACCCAATGATGTTGCATTGTACATTGATTCTAGTAAAAGGTTAAATGCGTTTCAGGGTCGGCATCGTCTGCGTCCAGGTTCATTGCGAATGGATAGGTCTTGGTCTATATTGTATTCTTCGATCGCCTGCCAATCTATAACCGAATTCATTAACTTTCACTCAACCGTAACAATGACTTTATTAATATTTGGATTACAGGGTCTATCAAACCACAAACGCCAGTATGTTCGCTCCTAAGGTGGTCAGAAAGATAAACTTATGTTCAATAAATCATTCGAGCAATCAAGCAAAAAATTGAATGATACATCTTTCTCCATTAAATCAAACTGACATTAAACTTCAGGAATATGTTGACTTAAGTTTCTGCTGACTAATCTAATGAAACTAGTTTATACCATCATAAACTAATGTTCTAGAAATCATACGAGCAATCAAGAAAGCTATCGATTGATACATCTGTCTCAATCAAGTAAAGATTAAAATTAAGGGATATAATGCTAACTTAATCTTTTTGACCAAATTGATTCATCTAGTTTACAATGGAATTAAAACAATGGAAATGGAATTAGCAGTTGACAAGATATGCTGTATATTAATGAGATCGAATTATCGACTTCAATCGTGCATTATCAACTTCAAGGTGCCGTCGCGGTGGCGCACTGTCAGGGTGTTTGGCCCAAAACCCAGAGATCCTTTGTTCGAATCCGGGGTCCCCTAAATTGTCCAGTTGACGTTGTGCCCTTGTGACCTTTCTCAATGACACAACATCAACTGGGCTCTTGTGACCTTTCCCAAGGGCACAACATCTACTGGACACCTGTGACCTTTCCCAAGGGCACAACATCAACTGGACACTTGTGACCTTTCCCAAGGGCACCAGCATCTACTGGACACTTCACTCTGAAAATGAGTACATGGCTCCAGTTAGAGGCGTCCCTCGGATAGGAAGTTGGTGGAGGTGCCATGTTTGGGGAGAGTTACACCTAGAGCACGTCCAAAAATATCCAATCACATTTGTCGCAAAGAGTAGGGGCCCTTCTCGTGTGAGTGTATCAAATAAATCTTTCCGTATATGCAGATTTTACTCTTCAGTACAAACCTGGTGTGTTACGCTATGAGGCGGTTTACCGAGAATGCAATACAAACATAAACTTCCATACCGAACCATACTAGATTTTCTGGAAAAAAAATCAGCCAGCCGGATGTCTCATTCGGACCGATGACACCATCTTTCAGAGGGAGTAAATTTATGCTCAATCAGGTCGAGTAATTCCCATCATTAGTTTCGGTTAAATCAAAGGCACTGTGCCATTTCAGCGTGTATGATTCATCGTGGTCGTTAAAGTAAGTGGCCCCTAACCGGACATGTGTCTCAATTTAGACCCACGAATCATTCGAAATAATTCCCGTGTGTCTGCTACCGTTATAGACAGCTCAATCAAATTGAGTCATAATTCGTTTAGAATTCGACTCAAATTTCTCTCTCAGCTGCTTGAACGCATCAGACGGTCTTTATTGCACAGAACACTGTCTAGATGCACTCGTATTGTGGCTTCTGTTAATGTTAAACCTATTACCCAACCGCAAAGTGCTTATTTATGATAGAACACAGCACCGACAGATTATAGATAATACCCGATAGCATCTCTATGATATTAAATAGCAGTTAGAGAATCTGGCAACGCATCGGATGATCTTTATTGCACTCGTATGGCGGATTTTGCAAATGTCGAACTTATCAACCGACAGCAAAGTGCTTATTTATGATAGAACACAGCACCGACAGGGTCTAGATGATACCTGATATCATCTACATGATATTAAATTGCAGTTAGAGAATATGACAACGCATCGTATGGTCTTTATTGCACCCTACACTGTCTGGATGCACTCGTATGGCGGATTCTGCTAATGTTAAACCTATTACCCAACCGCAAAGTGCGTTTTTATGATAAAACACAGCACCGACGGATACTAGATAATATCTGATACCATCTCCCTAATATCAAGTTGCCGTTAGATAATCTGATAACGCATCAGATGGTCTTCACTGCACAGTACACTGACTCAATGCACTCGTATGGCGGATTTTGCTAATACCAAACCTATTAACCGACAGCAGAGTGCTTATTTATGATAGAACACAGCACCGACGGATACTAGATAATATCTGATATCATCTTCATGATATTAAATTGCAGTTAGATAATCTGATAACGCATCAGATGGTCTTTATTGCACCCTACACTGTCTGAATGCACTCGTATGGCGGATTCTGCTAATGTTAAACCTATCAACCGACAGCAAAGTGCTTATTTATGATAGAACACAGCACCGACGGATATTAGATGATACCTGATATCATCTCCCTAATATCAAATTGCAGTTAGATAATCTTATGACCTTTTAGATTACATTATGATTGCCGTGAATAAGTGTCTAAATACACTCGTATGGTGGATTCTGCTAATGCCAAATCTATGTACCAATTTATTTACCTATTTACCCATTTTTTATGATTGAACACAGCACCAACGGGGTCTAGATGATACCTGATATCATCTCCCTGATATTAAATTGCAGTTAGAAAATCTGATGACCTTCAAGATTACACGAAACGTGCCGTGAGTAATGTTTCCCTGGTTATTGTTTAGGAGCCCATGTGGAGCGCTGTCAAGTATACACCGTATGCCAGTATCTAGACTAATCAAATGGGAAACTTCAATTCAGTTCAGTTCAAAGTGTCATTTGAAAGCTTCTGGTTTTATTTTTTAATTCACTTTGCCATTGTACGACATCAATAATCAGTAGCGATTTTCTAAAAAATATTTTTCTGCATTTTGCAGCATAGATTGTCTTATTTCACAGCTTTTTAAACAAACATCAGCATGGACGCAAATGTATGCGCGCGTGGATGTCATCCATATCAGCAAATCCACATGGCCTTACCTAATGGAAAAATAAGACCATTACCAACGTATGTCAAGAAAGAGTTCGCCTGCAGAATATTGAGCAGACTTCTGTGCTTCTTCAGGATGGCTTATGCTCTTATACATGACACGTCGTCTTTCTTTTATACTTAGGTACTTTTTTTATCCAATACGGAACCTATTAATATGGGTTAAACAATCATACCCTCATCTGAACGTTGCCTGTAGCTGCAAATGTGGTTATTGTGATACTTAAAAGCAATTTGGACGATAATTATGGTGCAAAGTTCAACCACCTTAGCATGCCGAAGTCGTTACAGCATTAAGAACCGAAGATTCGACAGGCAAGAAGCAAACTGCAACTGTGGTTGTTTTGATACTAAAAAGCAATTTTGTCGTAAACTATGGAACACCTTAGCATGCCGAAGTCGTTACAGCAGTAAGAACCGAAGATTCGACAGGCAAGAAGCGAACTGCAACTGTGGTTGTTTTGATACCAAAAAGTAATTTTGACGTAAATTATGGTGCAAAGTTCAACCACTTTAGCATGCCGAAGTCGTTACAGCATTAAGAACCGAAGATTCGACAGGCAAGAAGCGAACTGCAACTGTGGTTGTTTTGATACTAAAAAAACAATTTTGTCGTAAAATATGGCGCAAAGTTCAACCACCTTAGCATGCCGAAGCCGTTGCAGCATTAAGAACCGAAGATTCGACAGTCAAGAAGCGTCCATGGATGGAAAACAGAACCCGTCACAGCTAATGTGTGCACATCCCGCGGCGTGCGATAACAGTTAGATAAGGCTCGTTTGGTTCCAGATAACGGGTAAAGCGTCGTTAAGGAGGCATCTGCATTCATTAACACTGCCACAACAACATCAACTGCGTGGATGGAATTTCGATTAACCAGAGTTATGACTGGTTGGCAGGGTCTGTACATGTATGATGTTTTATTTGTGGAGCCAGTATAAGATACAAACACACAAGAAACGGTACGACATGATTCCAGATTATGTTAAAGCTTGAAAAGCTTTATCTTTTAATTTTTTTTCTTAATCATCATTATTACAGAAAAAGTATGTGAATGCATGAACCGTCATGTATGAAGATGACAGGTCACGGATACAATTAGAGTTTGTAACAAACAATTTACAAGTTTACGGATACAATTTGTAGAGTTTGTGTTGAATTTACGATTACGATCAGCCTTTGAACGGTTAAGGTCGGTAATTCCGACCTTGGCCTTTTCTTAAGGTGATGTAAGGCAGTAAAATATAACTAAGCATGCTTGAAACTTGCGAAGCCTCCATCAGGGCATGGAGTGTCAGAGGTCAGGATTGTAGGTAATGAGAACAATGTTTGTGTAAGCCTGGCTTTCAATCCATCAACGGAAACAGAACGCCAGAAGAATTAAAACATAACTTCTGGCCTGGTCTCTGAAACACAAGGCAGACGGGATGAATATAGATATGTTTAATCATGGCTGTTTAGAGATCTAGTAACATTTAATTGTTCAATTATTTCTTTAAGTACGTAGTAGAGTGACCTAGACACATTGTATTGAATGTCACGTTATATATATGAAAATGACTGTCTAACTGAAGGCACTGCATAAGTTCTGAGCTCTGATTTTAATTCTGATTCTAAGATGTTCAGATGTTTTGAATATTCACTTTTGTACAAGGTTTTCAAAAATACCATGGTGAAGATTGTCCGCTCTAAATCATACAGGCTAATACTCGCACATTTTATTAGTAATCTACAACAATTTGGCATGAGAGTATTACCTATGAAACTGCGAGCCGTGAATAGGGGGAAGCGTAGATCAAAGTAGAATATGTACTGTAGTCAACAAAAGTTGCAAAAAAAACAGGATACGCTTTGTTAACGATCAGACGTTTTAGACGGCACCCACAGTACTTTATGAAGCGCATGCATTGCATTGTGTCTTTTTACGTGAATGCCAACCCTTCATCGACATATGTAATACGTCAATGATACGGGTGTAAAACCTGCTCTACATGACATTTTCAGCCGAAGCTTCACCGTATGACTTATGTAAAGCTGCACTTGACGCGACCTGAAGATAAAAGCTGCACAATGTGTTCAGAGCAAAACATGTTCTAAATGCTGCACCTTACCTAACATGGCATTATCAAGATGTCCTATACGTCCCAAGGGTGGCTGATCTATAGGGAATATCTAATTACCATTCAGCGAATAAGGTTCTAAAAGACTAAGCGGATCATCAAAAGGTCAATTTCCTTACCGGTTGATATTTTGCCTTGAGATGTTGGTAACGTAGATTTGTTATGGTGATGATATTCATATCCGTACCCTTGAGCAAAGCGTCATATAACATTTATACGGCTAACTAATATATAATACCCAAAGGGTAATTTCAAAAATAACATTGGATGGCATTGCGGTAAATACATTAATTTCGGAAGCTAGTTGCTATGGTAGATTAATCAAAGCTAGTTTGGTTGGATCTGGCTTCGTCTTTGATTGTGGCTGAAATAATACACTTCTTCCACAATGTGTGGGCGCCCCTTTTTTCAAAGTTTTACATGCATTACATGTTTCCTTCCTTTGTAACATCTTCGTAATCCCTTCAACAAAACTATATCATAAGGCGTCCACAATTTTGATATTCTATCGGCTTTAATATTGCCAACGATATTACAGTGAAGGAAGAAAAAAAATGTAATTCTTTTACTACCGACAGGTTCGCCCACATATATACACCTACCCTTAATACTACAAGTAGACAGGTCTGTCTTCTTTAAAAAAAGCTTTCGATTGAACCCCCTACAATCTGTCTTCATTATCTGCCTCTGAGAGTACGAAAATGTTTTTGATGAATATATCTTAGTTAGATTGACACAGTGCCTATTTTATTTACTGTTGATCCAGAAATGTTCGCGGTTTTGACGGCAACTGTTTCACCGCGAACTCCAAAACACGGCGAACATTTTTGTCCAATACTATGGCAGTATGTAATTATAGCGTTGCAGCATACTCAAAACCAACGTGAACACTCCATTTTCGCCCTAGCGCGAAATAAAAACCACGCGAACTTAAATGCAGTTACAGTATACTAACAATACCATCTACGTGTATAGAAATGTTACTTACGTGCGTCTACAATGTAAATACGCCAGCATAACTCAGTTAACTGTCCTGAGTAATGCTAGACCCTATTTTCTGTCTACAATCGCAGGGGAACTAAATATTGCGGATTTGACATCATACATCATCGATAGGACAGCATCTCAAAGATTTAATGACAGGTTCACAACATCCATCTGAAAGGAAATATTGCGGTAGCAACACAGAAAATTGGCCTAGTTACCCTTTTAAGGTCGGACATGCTCCGTCACTTCCCGGGCCCCTGTTTGAAGTAAGCGGTATTGGGTGGTCGTATTACTGGTGAAATGGAAAATGTAGGAAGACCATGTTCAGCTTTGTATGTCAGGGGCTTAAGCCACTACAAGACGTTACCTGCCAACGCAAATATAGAAGAGCTATCCTGCATAGCAATGCAGTAAACACAGAATCCGTTAGAGGGCTAAAGTGAACTGGACCTTCCTTAAATGCGGTACGTCCTTACATAATTTTCAGGACGTCATTGTAGTGATTTCAGACAGAAATGTCACTGCATTGCTTACATAAGGCTATAGGCATTTAAGAGTACAGAAACAAAACAGACAAAATTGTTCGAGTGTAACATGTATTACAAGAGAATACCTTTCTGTTCGGACAAAAAAGATATGTTTGTCTTTGTCGATTCGCCAGCTATATCGTGATATTATTTTAAAACACATCAAACATGATTTTTACAAGGAGTAACGTAAAAATAAATCAGGAATGTTTTTTTTAACGATGGTTGTAGACCAGTACACACATCGAATGAGTATACCTATTCACAGGATATACTTGCACATAGAACAGGATTCCATTGAGAAACTTAAAATTCTCTATCACATCTGCCCTTAACTCTTAGTACGTAAGCTGAAAGAGACACATAGTGAGCGTATATGTGCGTGTTTTCGTGAACTATTTACAAATACATCTGACATCTCTGTACATATATATTACAATATCGAAAGCATCATTCTTACGTGAATAAAGGATGTTATTCTCTTTCTCCTCGAGTACATCTCTCTGTTCTATTACGTTGACTAGATTATAATGCAATAACATTGAACTATTCATGTATGTAAAAAATCATTTTCTGTTCCAAGAGAAAATGTGTCTCTTAGTTTCTCTATGTAAACTATCCCTATGATTTTCTATCAGACCTACTGGACCTTTATATTTTCATACCGAGAATATATTGTCGCTCTGACTCTAGCTTCTTTATATTCTATCGTTAATTTTTATCATTCCTAATCAATATTCATATTTTCGAGGGCGCTGGTTAAGCTGTACATTGTTCGAATACATCAACTAGCCTAAGGGTGTGATAAACTGCGGAGATTGAATAGTAAGTACTGCCTAGTGTAAGCTCGCAATGAAGCTGTATGTTATTACTTTAATGTTGGAATAGAAAACAAAAGTAAATGTCTAATATTAGATGTAAAACAAGACGGTAATATACTATATACATTTTACCAGTTAATGTTGGGAACTTGAGCAAAGAGACAAACACACGTAAGAACCGTGGCCACAGTGAACTGAATCATCAGTACCCGGTCCATCACCTTAGCAACGACTTTCCACTCATCGGCCAAAGCCTTTTCCGAATCTGCACGATGAAATCTCTCGTTTATTATGCAAATCTCTCTTTGGATGGTATGCAAAGTATCCAGGAGATGCACATGTTGCCCATTGTTTACGGGCGTTTCGTTCTTTGAATCTTTTCGACAATCTTCACTTTTAGGGACATCTTTTGTTTCAACAGATTCGATCTCGATACGTCTATGATGATGGGGATCAAATTTCAAATAGGAGACTGGGTTTTCCGCCTGTTGGCGGTCACGGTTCGCTCGCGTGTTCGTCGCCTTGGGCACGTCCATGCGACAAAGTCTCGCGAGATAGAAGAGGACGAGAGTTCGGATCCATCCGGGTACTTCAGCGGTGTCGGCTGCACAGTGGTGGATGTTGAGCACGGCGATGGTCATGATGGTGGACAGGCCGACCAGCAACATCGTCACGGTGTAGTACACCACTGCATATGGAGAGAGGAACAGAGATACATTATTGAAGTATGCTTACGGCCATCGGTAGAGTAGAATTTACACAAATCTGTTTTCATGCATTTGGGCAAAACCTTAAGCCCCCCTCTCACTGGACCCGCGGCATACTGATGGCGTCGATGAGGCCCATCGAATTGACGAAGCACTCAAACAATTTTATCGATAAAAAACGAATATTTTTAAGCTTTGTGTGAATTGTTGTCTTTTTGGTCATTCTCGTACGTTTGGAATGATATTCTCATCAAAAAGTCAAGGCCGACGCAAATCCAGTTTAAGACGCAGATACGCCGCCAGCGTGCCGCGGGTCCAGTGAGAGGGGGGCTTTTCATATATATTTGTATTCATCATCTCATCTGGACGTCAGGGTTCCATACACCTACCCCTTATAGCGTTGGGTAAGCCTTCGAATATATTACGTTGCATACAGTTGATACTAAATGTGTTGGAGGTTGAAATAAGATTACATGACATTTTATTGGTGCATTTGTTTGGTGCATTTGTTGATTGATAGAGCTAGCACTAGATAAAATTCGTCTCTTCAGGTTGCGTATTGTCTTCTTTATCAAGTTACATTTGATGAAGTAACATGTCAGGTTCGAGGTGGAGTAATCAAATTATCATCGAAGACATCGATCTTCTTCCTTTCTTCATTACAGAGACCTTGAAAATATCATCCTTATTCCATTTAGTCTTATTGGATTTAGGTACATTACGTGTCGGAAGATTGAGCTTCGACGCGGTAAATTAAGTAAGTCATTGTCAGTCTAATGTAACTGCATGGCATTGAGCGTCAGAACAAATATTAACATTTGCAGTTACGTAACTACGAACTTCATATAAACGAGTTTGCTACGTCATCGGCGGGGATAGCAAGTTACGTAAAACGGAAGGAAATCGTGTTAGATATTCATTGCTTAGCTTTAAATAAATCCCCAAGTGGGCCAAGAATATTGATATGTGGATGTATAGGACGGTAAAGTAATTAATACATTGATCTATTGATGTATCTAAGATGCTGGTCTTATAACATGATTAATGTTATTAATAAGTAGGATGGAAATGTGGAAGAGACTATGCATGGCTACCCATACGAACCCTGCTGAGTACAAATGTCGTACATTCCACAGTCACATAAACTGTTAAACATGCTCTACGTAACTTACTATGGGGGGGGGGGTATCATTTTCGGAAGAGAAGAAGAATACTGTACATCTTATGATAAATAATAGAATTCATAAAAACTCGCAAAGGCTTAAAAAGCGACTCTCCTATCAATTGTGATGATGATGGTGCACTGTACGTCAACGGTCTTGCAACTAAACAAGAAGGTAGAAAATATAGTCAAATATAGTCAAATATTCTATTTTCTCTTCTTCTATTTCATTTCATTGGTATATTATTGTTATGAGTGCGTAATAAAGATCAGTTAAATTCGGTATGGTTTCACACTTAAGTAAGAATAGTCCATAGAAATGCAGTTTATTCTAGCAAGATGACGGTATATCATATCGGAGGCCTGGGTGGACTGAACGCAAGACAGCAATGTCTATTCATGGTATTTAGGCCTGGATATTACATAATTATCTTCGCCGAGTACTTGTACTCGGGGAAGATTATGTTTTCGGGTGAAAAATCTGTTGGGTGGGTCTGTATGTATGTCAGGAGCATAACTCAAGAAAGCTTCAATGAATCTTTATAATTTTTGGTAGGTGTGTAGTGGTTGTGCAAAGGAAGGCCAAGTTCGAAAACCGTTCACCTGGCGTATTCTATCAGTACTGCAGCGGACTTTGCGTGTTTTTGTGTTTGTATGTAGGCAAAAAAAGAGACGGAAACGTTGATGGATCTTCATGATTTTTGGTAGATCAGGAGCGGTTGTAGGAACGAAGGTCAAGTTTGAAAATTATTCATCTGGCGCTTTCCTGCAGTACTGCAGCGGGCTTTGTATTTGTGTGATTTGTATGTCGCCAGCATAACTCAAGGTGCTGTTGCCGACTGTGCATGATATTTAGTGGGTAGGTAGTAGTGTCAAAGAGGAAGGTCAAGTTCGATAATGGGCCTCCTAGCGGATATTATAGGTACTGCAGCTGAGTTTTAAAGTTTGAGGTTGAATTTTCTGGAGGTGCCAGGCTCATGATTTTTCAGTAATACATAGAGTCTGGAACAGGGAATGAGTGGTGTAAGTTTGGGCCCCCTAGCGGATTTTGAGGACCTACAGTTGGCGTTTTTGTTGAAACCTTTGGAGGCGAATAACTAAAGAAGGGGTTGACGGATCGTCATGGTTTTTGGCATGTAAATAGCTTAGGTAATGTTTGACCTAATCAAATTCATATTATGAAAACCAGGAGCTAATTTGCATAATAAATGAGGAAAGTTTATTAATCCGCTTAAAGTTTGTGGTCAAATTTTTTGCAGGTGCTATGGTTATGATTTTTGAGTGGTAGATAGATCTTGGGGTAGGGAGTAAGTGATGTAAGTTTGGGCCCCCTTGCAGCTTGCCTTAAACTGCAGTGGGCCTATTTGTTTGTAACTTTTGAGGAGAATAAGTCAAGCAGTGATTGATGGAATATTCTTGTATTTGGTATATATGTACCTTAGGTTATGATCAACATAATGATATGCTCATTATGCAGATCATGACCTACTTTACGTAATCATTGAGGAAAATGTATAGCACTGCTGCACCATAGTACGCGGCATGTGATAGTACACATCTGGCGTCCAGAATCTAGGTCAACAGCTGGCGTCCTGAATATAGGTCAACAGCTAGCTTATACTAGCTGGGCGATTGAAAAGAAAGGACTAATGTATCTGTTATGTTTGGTATGAAGATAGCTAGATTTAAAAGTGAATCTGATGATTGACGTAAGATGATAATTATGCCAAACAGGACCTAATTTGCATGATTAATGAATTTTTTTTAAATCCGCCGAGTTCTATGTTTGTGCGCGTTTATATGCATTTAAGTCGTATTTTAGTCTTTGTGAAAGCTTGTATCAAGGTATGCATATTGTTCAGTTACTAGGGCTAACCCGTAATAGCCTTAGCCTTTGGGTAGCCCTGGCTGTACTTATCTACAGCCGAATAGATAAATCAGAAAAATTCTTATTACCTGGATGTCTAACTGTCATTGACATTCCATGAGAGGACTTTCAGACATGTAGCATATCAAGCCACTGAGAAAGAGGGGAACATTGATGGATATTGTTTAAGCAAATAAAGACTTAAATTGAATGGTCGTTGAGAAAAACGGCTATGTAATGCCATATTGGTAAATGGCGGTAATTTGGTACTTGCATCTGTCGGTACAATTCATATTATTTGGCGAAGATATGAGGTCGTGGAACTCTAGTTTAAAGAAAGCAGAATACAAGCGAATTCAGATTAAATGCAAGAATATTTGAATAATATCCTTACAACATCGCGTTACTCAAATAAAAACTATAGTTCAGGGTACCACGACGGACCCATCATTACACAAGACGTTGGAAAACACACTGATGAGGTACCGATTGTACATGTAGCTTTGATCATACGTAAGACTGGTCCACTGAGAAGCAATTTACTCTAGTACGATATGACGGGTGGACCGCGGCCGTAACAAGTCAGATGGGATTAAGGTTGATTGAAACGAGGCTGTGTTTTCTCATTCCCGATCCGCTGAAGGGAATATAGTTCTGAGAACTTACTGCTCCAGTGATCTAATGCAGAAATTTAATGGTTACTCAAGGATGAATACAACTTGACAGAACTGTATGATTGTAGCAGTTATACAAAGGTGGCCTTGCTCTAGATAAAACTTGGTCTCAAAACTGGGTCGCTTAAAGGAACAGTAGTTCACAGGGAGATAATTATTTCCAGTAAGAAGTGATGATGCGTGTTTGTTTGGCTTGGATGGACAGTCAGACGTCTAAGATGATTAAGCCTGATCTCAACAATCTTTTCATATTAGCTCTGATCCTACCAAGTGGATGTGATTTAGTGTTAATGCTGATGTGATGACTGCTTAAAAACAAATTAAGGCCATGCAAACAATTAATGATTACCTAAGGGTGAATGCAACTTGACAGAAATGTATGATTGAAGCAGTTGTTGAAACATGGACCTTGCCCTAGATAAAACTTGGTCTCTTTGCAGATTTGTTAGGATAGGATGGACTGTAATAAGTCGGATATGATTAAGCTTAGTTTTTACAATCTTTTCTTCATCTAAGCTCTGATCCAACCAGGTGGATTTGATTTAGTGCGGATGCTGATGTAATGACTGCTTTAAAAAAAATTATGGCCACGCAAACAATTAATGATTACCTAAGGGTGAATACAACTTGACAGAACTGTATGATTATAGCAGTTATACAAAGGTGCCCTTGCTCTAGATAAAACTTGGTCTCAGAACTGGGTCGCTTAAAGGAACAGTAGTCCACAGGGAGACAATTATTTCCAGTAAGAAGTGACAATGCATGGCTTGGATGGACAGTCCGAAGTCGGAGATTTTTAAGCTTGATTTTAACAATCTTTTCATCTTAGCTCTGATCCTACCAAGTGGATGTGATTCAGTGTTAATGCTGATGTGATGACTGCTTAAAACAAATTATGGCCATGCAAACAATAAATGATTACCTAAGGATGAATACAACTTGACAGAACTGTATGATTGAAACAGTCATTGAAACATGGATGCTCTAGATAAAACTTGGTCTCTTTGCAGATTTGTTAGGATAGGATGGACTGTAATAAGTCGGATATGATTAAGCTTAGTTTGTACAATCTTTTCATCTTAGCTCTGACCCAACCAAGTGGATGTGATTTAGTGTGATGACTGCTTAAAACAAATTATGGCCACGCAAACAATTAATGATGACCTAAGGGTGAATACAACTTGACAGAAATGTATGATTGAAGCAGTTATTGAAACATGGACCTTGCCCTAGATAAAACTTGGTCTCTTTGCAGATTTGTTAGGATAGGATGGACTGTAAAAAAGTCGGAGATGATTAAGCTTAGTTTTTACAATCTTTTCTTCATCTAAGCTCTGATCCAGCCAGGTGGATTCGATTTAGCGTGAATGCTGCTGTAATGTACTCTCCAAGCAGAGCATGGATTTCGGCTGTTTTTTGACGTGTTTTAAGGCGTTTTTGTCGGGCTTTCTGCTTTGTCATCTTTTTTTGGGGTTGGCTAGACAAAAAAAAAGATGACAAAGTAGAAAGCCCGACAAAAACGCCTAAAAACACGTCAAAAACCAGCCGAAACCCATGCTCTGCTTGGAGAGTAGCTGTAATGACTACTTAAAAACAAATTATGGCCAGATTAAGGGGGACAGTGCAGTTCCTGTACGTCAATGCGGGGGCTACACGGATTGGTCAAAATGGTGGCCTGTCAGTTTGCATTCAACGTAAACCTTGCGAGACATACTGACTCTGCTACCGATGTCAATATGCGTTATTTCAAGTAGATCAAGACTAGAACTTCTTTAAAAGTTTGATCCGGCACAAAAATAAGATACTCTTTACGAATGTTTTGATTATCCATGATAGAATACGTCACTTGAAATTGCTTCCGTGTTGGTAGGTATCAAAGTTAGTCAACAAAGTTTAAGTCGATGGCTCATTATTTGATAATGCCTTGAGTGATCAGTCGAAAATTTGGGTAAGTCCGAATCTTTGTATTAACTAAGTTTAACTTCGATACTGAATAAATCGAATAAATAACGTTACATCAATGAAACTTGTATTTTAACAAAATGGTCTCTACCAACACAGGTGTAATTGTGTTCAAAACTGAACATCATTATCACGTTTTAGAAAACAAATAACCCTACCAATGAGTGGCACAGTCCGTGACGTAGGCGGCATCCACTCCGACACCATCAGCAGGAACACTGAGTACGAGAGCAGGATGGTGATCCCCAGCCCGACTCGTTCCCCGGAGTCGGACGGCAGGTAGAACCCGAAGATGGCCAGGACTGACAGCAGGGCGCAGGGGGCCAGCAGGTTGGTGACGTAGAACAGGGACCGTCTCTGGATCTGGATTACATACGTCACTTCCGGGTAGTGTTCTGGACAACACTCGTACACTGGAAGGGATAAAAGGATAATTCAAACCAAAAAAGAGATAAAGAAATGCTGCAATGATTCATATAGTTATCTATCAATTCAGATGCTAACGTGGAACTATACATAAGAGTAGACATCTGTGCTCATTTTTTATATATCCATTTGTTAGGCTGTTCAGGACACACAGCCAGGGCTGCTCAACTAGCCTTTGGCTATTACAAAGGGCTAGCCCTGCTGACAAACAAACAAATACAATACATATGGAATTGAGGTTTTGACACTGACAGGCTGACATCAATTACAATGTTTCAAGTACATATTAAGACTAATACACCTATTCAGTTCTTGACCGTGCATCATTTGGTCCCCTGGTATATCTCTTGCACCATATAGACTCCGCGCTGGAAATTTTACGTTAAAGTTTTCATTGAAGAAAATAAAAGGCCAACATGTCTGTTTGTTTTCAGTGTAATATTCTTACCTGACAATACGGGTCTTTGGACTTTACCACTATCCAAAGGAGATTACTTTCAATTAAGTATATTTTAATAAAACAATGTTTGCCAGCTTTTGGCTCTTAAGTACAGAAATCCCAATTGCCTTAAGTTCTTAGCACTGCGAGCTCATACCTTGATCATGTTTCTCCACGTGAATCTCCACCAGTTTCCACTCGTCATTGTCCACATAGTAAGACTTACTGGGCGGAACCTATATTAATGAAAACATGAAAAGCCCATGTTATTCTGAAATCTAGAAGCCTAAAGTAAGAATATAAAGCTGCAACAATTGAAAATGTGGCAATGAAAAATGTGGCAACAATGACAAATATGAATTTATTATATGACTTATTGAGAGTGAAATGTATAAAGGATGATACATATGATAAATATCATCAGTTTTGATACGTCTGTCGTATTTGCTGTGGTGCATTTATTTAGAAAAAAATCGCATTTAAGGAAACAGTTAAAGAAACTTGCTTTGAAATAAGTATTGATACAAAAGACTTATTGTTTTTTACGGCTATAGCTGAAGCTGTAATCAAAACACAGACCTCTTCGTGCGTTAAGTTGATCTCGTTTCCACTGTACGTCCATGACGCAAAGGTCAAAGTGCAGTTCTGTTCGTCGAACGGGAAGTAATACGTGTTGATGTGGCACGAACTCTTGTACATCCGGGTCACCAGCCACGTGACCTGTCCGTCATGGCTGACGATGACATTTGTTTCCGGCTGGTCATGATTCTTGCCAGCACTATGAAAACACCACACACACAAAAAAACACATAAAAAGGGGAAAAATGATTTAGAACCAACAAACAACAAGGACCACCAAAAACGTCCATAAGACAGGATCTGATTACTTCAAACTTCACTTTTACACTTAGGATATGCAATTTTTAGACTCTGCAACACTCAAGTTATGCCTGGAGTATAGTGTATACAATTATACGTAAGATAACATATTAAACAGGGTCGTTGAACCACAAATCCACGTTGTCTCCCAGGAGACTCTTGAAAGGTAACATGATTCTCTAACGATAAATGAAAAGCAAATAATTCAATAGAAACAAAATCTAATTTTGGTACAAGAAGCCTTCTACATAAAAGTGAAACATCAAACAGTTCCAAAAACCATAATCCCTGTCAAATCTTCCCACACAAGTTACTATTTCAGAATCCTTGGAGTTAACTCTGATATTGCAAAAGAAAGCCGCAGTATTTGATAACGCCGACAGCAAACAACGTTACGTGGGAAGTTCCGATGGGGTTGGGGGTTTTAGAGTTCACAGGCAGAGACTGATAGACAATATAAATGTTATAAAGCTTTAACAACTACATAGAAAATCGAGTTCGCATTAGCTAAGCGAGGAAGACAACTTCATATAAAATCAAACAATCAATTGAACCAAATACATCTTGCTGAATATCTAGTTTCAATTACAGTTTTTTCCACGTTTCGTTTTGGCCACACTATACAGCCATGACGGAACATGCCCATTGGTGGTACATATATGTTATATACGTGGTCACCGATAAGGTCCAAATAACAACAAATCTGGAATGTCATAAGACAAAAGATTATATAGAATAGGCTTATCTTCAACACCCCAAACTTGTAAAATGCCGTAATAAAATGGAACACCAAGTAATGAAATATTGCTAAAATCGAGTGTATACGAAGTAGAAAGAGCGAAGAACAGGGTAAAATCACCAGAATCCATGAAAACCAAGGGGATGCGTTAGAATTGAATGGTAAGTTCACCTGTTGGTAAGCACGATGTCCGGAACCCAGACTGCCGAGTACGGGATGTTGATGAAAGTCATCCCGTCATAATCAGCAGGGTCCCATTTCAGGTCGTCATCCTTCCAGTACTAATAGTTTAAAAATCAATCAATCAACCAATCAATCGATCAATCATTCAATTATCTTTATGTAGACTGGACAAATGTCACAATGGCAAATACGATATACATTTCTAGTATACGTTTGTAGTAAATTTTCAATACGTTACCTCATGAAAAAAGAGAAACATACCAGTGTGAAAAATAAAGGAGGGTCACGATGGCTGAAGAGCAAAAATTCGTGGAACAGATCATTAGCATAGTCTTCTTTCAATGTGTCTTTTAGTTACGAAACCTATAGGTCGCATTTGCAAAATGTTTTTTTTTTTTTTCAAATCGACATAATTAATAATCAAACGTTTCCTTTATTTCAAATCCAGTCACTTACTTAAACCTGTATGTTTTTTTTTTTTTTCAGATGGTTAATGAGACTCTCATTTTACATTCAAACCACGATTTTTATTTACACAAAAGCCATGTAGACCAGTTTCTACATCATGTTTGGGCTGCATGTTGTGTCATTTCATTTGCTTAGAATATTCAGATGCCCCGTCTACAGTGAAATCACTTAATCATGATCAGAGCAGCAAAAGTGCGTGGATCTGAATTCAAAGATAACACTAGGCGATGACAACCACCACACCTAAAAACATCATCAGCAAAGTCTCATGTTTCATTTGCAGTGCTGTAGAGGTGCATTGGATTAGATTGTAATAGAAGATGATGGTCAGATAAACGATTGACCAGTAAATAGTTTACACTTTGATACACCATTAGCTGCGCCTGAGAGACGTAGAGAAGAAGTGCAGACGTTTTGATAGACAGATAATTAATGGATCACTGCTGTTAAAACCAAAGGCTGATGTTCTGATTTTTTTGTGCGTATACCCCGGTTCTTAGCTCAGCATCTCAGCTGATAGCTATCTCCCGACAGGATGCTGCACTTAGGCGGACATTTAAGGTAGGCTGATCACTAAACCCTGTGGAGCTGAATCGCAAAGTGTAATAAGATTACAAATGCTGATAGCTAAGGACTAAAGCCTGAAGTTCCTTCACCTGTCTCTGCCTGATGTCACTGAAACCAAGGAATGGTGTTCCATTAAGATTTCTCTATGCTTCAGTCGGTTGCGCAGGTTATCAGGTTACGGTTAGGCTGACAGGTATGTCATGACACTGTCACAAGGCATAAGGGTGTACCGACTATTACCCGGCAGGACTAGATCGTGAAAGTATAAGATAAACGTACTGATAATGAGCTAGGGACCAGGCCGGAAAATCTTGGGGATCGAAAAGTATGGTTTAAAAGAAAAGAAAAACGCAAAAAGTACCAAAGATTATTCAATAGCATACATATAGCTTGTACACATCCATTGATTTCAGTTCAAAATTTTGTTTCCGGAAACAGCCCGGTCGGGCCCCGGTGTGGAAATGTATCCCTCACGCTAAGGCCACAAATCCTGATTTGGGGCCCGGTCGGGTAGTTTGCGGAAACATAGAGTTTGATTTTAAAGACAACGAAACACAACAAACGTTGTAAAATTGAATCAAGAGCACTATCATTGTATATTCTTGACATGAATTGTTAGATTAAATAAACGCAAACAGCCCGAAATAGGCTTGACCGTAGCAGAACCATAATAAAAAAAACCACAGCGTGGCGTTCCGTTACCTGTCTCTGCCAGATGTCACTGGTGAGGATTTGGTTCTTCTCGTCCTGGGTGGCAAGATTAAAGAAATGTTACCCTTACAATTACACTAAAGCTTTTTGATAATTTTTCAAGATTATGTTGCTTTATAAGCATGACAAAACTAAAAGTACATTGCATTTCAAAGTTTGGATGTAAGTGCTAAGCCAACTTTGTCTTGAAAATATTCTCTATACCTTTACTATTTTCTTTACAATCATAATCAAATGACAGACCACAATAGAGTATTTTAAACAAAAAGAAATAGTTGATAACAACCATTCCACGCATTGTATAGTAGTGCTTAGTCAATTTAAGAAAGTGTGTCATATTGTTTTTATCATTTTATTTTTAGGCAACGCACAATAACTAATATTTCTGTCATAAAATTCGCTATTGGTAAAACGTTACCTAGCATATGATTGTGTTCAAATTTACAGAGGAAAACGATGACAACAGGAGCATGCCTGTACCTACCAGGTCTATAATTTGCCTGAAGTCCACTCCCAGTTTGAGAGGTGTCGGATGAGAGTAGTTGGCGACAGGCCGAATCCCCCTCTGGTAGTTCTTCATCAGCTCCTTCATAAGCTTCTTCCCCTCAAACAACGGCTCCACTTGGTGAACTATTCCAAAGCAGAATTACGAAAAACAATTTTCGTTTTAGTTTTTTTTTTAACGTTGTACTAAAGCCGGCGTCACAATTCATGCGAGCGTTGGCCGAATTTGCAGATCACCCGAAGCTCGCCGAATTTCAAAATCGCCCGAGCGTCGACCGTATTTTTCAATGAAAATCTCGGACGACGTCCGTCGAACACAAAAAACTAAAAATCCCCCATGGGATGGTACCATCTCTTGGACATGGACGAAGTCACTATCGACTAACTTGGTAAAAGGCCAATATTTGGATCAACTTTTCTTTCTAAAAATCGCCCGAAGCCCGCGTAATCGACAGGACGTCGGCCGTGCTTCGGTCGAAAATGCACATTTGAAGGTCACCAACACGTCGGCCGAGCTGAATTTCTTATTTTTGACGGGGGCTTAAAGACAGACATATGGAAAAAAAACTGACCAAAAATTGAGTTAAGGGAATATACAAACAATTCCTGACTCGAAGAATCAGGAATTAACAATTGGAAAAAAAAACTTTTTAATTTGTTTTGATGAGCCGTAATAACTTATATCTAATTCAGTTGGAAACGCTAAAACTTCCACCGGTTCCACTGTAATGAAATAATTTTCAAGTTAAGAACATTCACTGTATTGGGCTGTCTTAAAGATTTCTCACATTTCCCTGTCTGCTGTCAATTGTCATGCCGCCAGCGAACTGATCTCTTTGACATTCAACCCATCTTCTAGCGCCAGCAAAGGTCATAGACTGACAAGTCAGGAATTACGTTTAATCTTATTTATCACATAACGCAATTTGGTACAACTGGTAGCAAAGGTGAGGCAATGAGAGACAGCTACAGTCACATAGGTGCTATAAAGAGTGGATATTGCATAGAAAAATGCTGACTGTATGACTTTTCCAAGCACGTACTACTTATATATTACATATTAATGTACGGAATCATCAAATTTCGCAAAAGCTAGTTGGAAGGAATATAAAGGTGATGTGAGTTTGAAATATTCGGTATGAATGTGATACATTAACCCTCGTAGTCTGCTGTGGATCAATTTTACCTCGTAAGTGGGCCGATCTATCGTCTGCAAATGTCCTAAATTGGCAAGTCAAGAACGACATTATTTCATTTATTGCAATTAAGTACTACTGGTAACAAGGGTGAAGCGATGAAAGAAACGGAGAGACACGTAACCGCCAATATAAACGAACATTGCATAGAAAAAATGCTGAATGCTGCCCAGGGGTTCTTCGCCGAAGCAGTTACGCTACACGACCCCACAAATATAGGGGAGATATAGGAAAATAAGAAAGAATATAGAGCTGATGTGTTTTCCGGCCTGAGTGGGATATTCTAATTTACGACGTAAGTCTGCTAGGATCATTGTCATGTCGCGAGTAGACTGATCTATACGGCATTCAACCCAGATCCTAAATTAAAAAGTGAAAATTTACATAATTTCATTTATTGCTTGACGCAATTTGGTACAACTGGTAACAAAGGTAAAGAAAGAGGAGACACCAAGAGTAAGTGTAAAGGTGGGGTGCCAAAATGAAAGAACATTGCATACTAGGAACATGCTGAATGTAAGACTCTCTCAAATGAGGACCCATTACAGCTATATATGGATGTGCGGAGTCATCAAACTTTAGAAGGGGGGGGGGGGGGGGGTGAGTGGAATATCTGAAGGTGTATATAGAGGTGATATGCGTTATGAATATTCTGTACAAGTCTTAGATTTTTATCTACGTAGTTAGTCTGCTGCAGAACATTGTTATCTCGTACGTGCACGTGGACCGAGCTTTTTGACATTCAACCCAGTTTCGTAAGTCTGCAAGGTCCTAAATTGACAAGTCAAGAATGACACCATTTCATTTATCGCAATTTACAACTACTGGTAACATGGTCACGAAGCGAAAAGAGCTAGTCACCGACATTTTTAACTTTTAACCCAGTTCCTAGCGTCTGAAAAGGTTCTAAATTGAGAACTCAAGAACGACAATATTTCATATATTGCATTTTAGTACTACTGGTAACAAGGATAAAGTAAGCGAAGACAACTAGAGTCACCGATCTTTTTGACATTCAGCCCAGTTTCTATCGTCTGCACAGGTCCTTAATTTACAAATTAAGAATGACATTATTTCATTTATCGCAATTAAGCACTACTGGTATGCTTTATCTAATTTTTCTTGCTGCACATTATCTTGATACTGTGAGTGGACCAAAGTGTTTGACATTCAACCCAGTTTCTTTGGTCTGCAAAAATCGTTAATTGACAAGGCAAGAATGACGTGATTATTTCATTTATCACTTAACGCAGTTTGGTGCTACTGGTAGCAAAGGTGAAACAGGAGCAGACATCTAGAGTCACAATCAAAGGCGCAAAGATAAACGAATATTGCATACTAGGAGCATTCTAAATGTACGAATTCCCCATATAAGCACCTACTACAGTTTTATGCAGCTGTACTGTACGTAGTCATCGAACATTACAAGGGGACATTACAAGGGGAGATGTTTGGGAGAAGCAAGTCTCTTCACGTAGGCGCAAAGATACAAGGGAGCATGCATCTTATTTTGAGGACAAGTACACACTACGGATATATCACCATCAATTGATATTAATGATAATAATACTTTCCTTTACTTCAATCTACATGTACATGCCAATAGAAAAGTACGTGATATTAGAGATAATGGAGAATATGAAAGTTTTATGCGTTACAAATAATTTATATGTCATCTTTGAATATCCAAATATTTATAGGTACATATACAGGATGATCATAATGTATGTTACCCAAAATGACGGTGTCTTACCATAAATGATGATGAGCCCAAGACTGAAGACCAGGCGACCCACACAGACCACCATCTGGGTATTTTGACGTTACAGCTTCCCTCGACCGTACCTAAACGTCTCTGCTCACCCTTCAGTTGTCACCACCGCACGTTCTGAAACACGAATGAGAAAGATATGAAGTCAATATGCCGACAGTGTTGTCTGCTAAGACTGTTGTGCTCGCTCCGAGCGATGCGCGTTTCCAACTGCATTCACAGAAAGAGTAGAACGAATTGTAATGATATTAGAAATGGCTTTGAGATAATGCTTTCATAATTTTCATTGATGACATTAATGGAATTATATA
The DNA here is from genome assembly GCF_035083965.1 of Branchiostoma lanceolatum. Taxonomy (NCBI): domain Eukaryota; kingdom Metazoa; phylum Chordata; class Leptocardii; order Amphioxiformes; family Branchiostomatidae; genus Branchiostoma; species Branchiostoma lanceolatum. Next base: position 1,666,751 of record NC_089739.1, on the reverse strand, counting down.
ATTAAACAATTTATTAGCTTCCGTATCTTAGATGATATTAAGAACGCAGATTCATATTTATTCATTAGAAATAATTGAGGCAACGTCTTATTGTCGGATTTACATACAAGGAATATGCTGCACAACGAGTGTCTGCTAACGTGTTCGCCCGAGCGTTGCGTGCGTAGTCCAGCGTAGTCCAGTGGTTAGCGATCTTGCCTCTGGAACTAGAAGCCCCGGGTTCGATCCCGGCTGTGTCGCTCACCTGACATGCACGCTACCGGAAAGGGTCGCATTCCTTAGGACGGGACGTTAAGCCGTGGTCCACGGTTCAATATGCTATTCGAAAAGAGCTAGGGGAATTTCCCCGGTACAATGAACCTGTAAATACTGTACATAGCGTCTGTCTTCTTCTCTGTCACGACCAGTAGAAGATTAGCTCTTCAGTGAGCTAAAATGGATCGAGATTACTTTCCACTTTCCTTTCGTTGCGCGGCAGTAGCAGCAATTCGATACCTTAGAAAAGGTCATGAGACACAGCTTCTTATATAATTGCTGGCATTAAAGGAATTATCTTATCAAGCAATTTATTAGCTTCCGTATCTAAGATGCCATTAAGAACGCAGATTCGTCTTAAGTCATTAAGTCAGGAATGATTGAGGCAACAACCTGCAGAAAGAGCAGAACCAATTCTTAATGACCATTGAACAGCTTGAAAGACAAAGATTCAGATAATTACCAGTGGGAATGTAATAATTCAACATTCAGATAATTATCTTATGGTAGAATTCAGTAGCTGCCGTATCTTCAAGGCAATTAAGAACGCAGATTCGTCTTAAGTCATTAGAAAAAAATTGTGGCAACAACCTCTTAATGTATGATTTGCATACGAAACTGTGACTCGACAAAATTCCATTCTTGATTCTTATCTAAAGCTGTAGGCTGTGATAACATGCATTTGCTCACGGAATCGCGCGGTCGGATTCATCAGTACTAATTATCTAGAGAGACAATCACTCCCTTGCAGTGTTTACGTAAGTACAATTTGCCGCAGGTATATCTTGCAGGCATACGTTGAGTAGTAAGGAACATTTCGTAATACATTGTTTCTGAAAACGCCTATTGGTAAAAACGTGCTGTTTCAAAACATCACATTTTGGTAACCTTGTTAAAAAAGAATATCTTAGCAGGAAGTCGTTATGCTAAAAATACATGATTCTAAATAAATTTTCTTCATTTGTTTCTTTTAATGCTCTTCAAAAAGTTTCATATTTTTCAACTCCTAAAATTTTCGCCTATTAGAAGCACAATAGCAGACATCTCTAATATCCAAGATGACATTCACGAAGTTATTATCTTTGAAATGAATATCGAGTTATTCTGAGATTCCCTCTATCGATTTTTGTGTGAAAGGGAGGCGGAATTAATGATTAGGTCACCTTCGCACTGTGACCTGTGGCGGTGCGAGACACGGAGTTGATTAATGGGCTGCCAATAACTCCAGCTGACGTTGAGTTCCAGAAAGTACGGTCATGATAGAATTAATTTCACATCCAAGTAAATTTTGAATAGCCAGGATCTGTTGTTCACAACCAAGCAGTCTACAAGAGCCGACGTTTCGACGACTGTCAGTCATCTTCATCAGAGCAATACCGACTGGTTGACAATCACAGTGCACTGAAGCTAGGTGTTACTGCTAATAATGCAGTCCAAAACGTAAAGTATTGTTTCATTAATAGATAATGTTAAACAACAATGGTGAGATGATGCGGTTCCAAATGTAAATAAATGTTCTTAGATGAAGATTGACATTGGAACCCCATTGGTACCCACGTTTGTGAAAGAAAACTACTAGTAACTGAGAACGTTATTTAAAAAAAGTCAATATGACACCGCTTATTGTTTACCGGAAATTACACCCATTTGGAATATACATGATGGATGGAAGGAAGGAAGGAAGGAAGGAAGGAAGGAAGGAAGGAAGGAAGGAAGGAAGGAAGGAAGGAAGGAAGGAAGGAAGGAAGGAAGGAAGGAAGGAAGGAAGGAAGGAAGGAAGGAATAGATATGGATATATGGATATATGGATATATGAATCAATCTCAGGATTTCAGCCTTATGTACACTGTATACATCTACAGATAAATGCAAAGAAAATTAGTAATCCGAATAATATGAGCAGACATAGTGCATAGTCAGAGTATTACAGAGAGAAAGCAAAATGTACGTACTAACCCGCATAATGATCTGTGTGAAAAGCCATGCGAAACAGCAGTTGACCATACATTATCTGCAATGATTATAATGATCATCGTGCTATATATAAGACAGGAAGCAGGGGCAGGATGCGGAGATGAAAGTACTATGATCAAAGCCGTCAGTCGTGATAACAGATGACATGAAAATGATTACTCATCATAATCAGCGTAACCCCGGAAAAATTAGTTTTTTAGTGGCATGGGGGGGGGGGAATTTGATATTAGAGTGGACACGTGTGAGCTTTTATCCGTTGGCAAATTTGCAAAACTATCATGTTTGATCCAGGATAAGCCTACAAAGTCACATGGCAACGCCTGGTTAGGTGAGCTGGGGGCAGCACGCCATGGGTCCATTGGGTTACGGTAAACAATCAAACGATGCAGGAAGTTGCCAACATTTGATCCACATGGCAACGGACTGCCTGCCATCCTTTGAACAGAAGTATCAAGGGTGCAATTAAAGGGATTGAGCTCTTATCTTCAGGCAGTTTTCTTCTTACGCTTTAGTACACGGTTCTTCGTAATCGGTGGATTTAAGAAATCATAGAGACTTCTTTAAATCTCTTATTCTATTAATCACATTGATAATAACCATGAAGTTTGTATTCCATTTTCTTCCTCTGCTTGCCTCCTAGATCTTCAGCCGGCGATGTCACGTTTCATGTTTAATAGCGCTGCGCTACACGATAGGACCGGACGGATGGAAACGACATCCAGAAGTTTGAAGGCGTGAGTGATTAGCGTAAGTGGTCAGGTTTTTTTCTTCCCGCTTCCATGGAGGTGGCGTATAATAAGATCTCGTGGGAAAATATACCGTGTTAAGTTGTTGGAAGTCTTACAAATCGGCATGTAGGTTCGCAGCAGGAAAACTCGACCAAGGACATGAGGATTTCTTTATGTATTGCCAGAGATTAGACTTTCTTTGTGCAAGGTCAGTTGTGGGAGTTACCATGCAACACAATTTGCTAGTCTGTGGCAGAACTCACGGGTATTAGATACTAACTGTGTGGTAACATTTTGCTTTGGTGGAAAGAACAGAAATCCGCACACTCCTGCTGCTCTGTGCCAGTTGACGCCTGGAACATAGGGATAGAATGACCAGGACTTTCCGCCATCAAATTAATTTGAAATCCACTTTTTATGTAAAAACGACATTTTAAAAACTAAACGATGCTTTAAGACCATCATTTTATTAGCCCTTGCATGTTGTTTCTCGCCAATTCGTTTCTTGTGACTTCTGTTCATGACATTTAAAAAATATGTTTCAACGAAGCAACGTAATGTGTTTTTCACAGTGGAAAACAGAAATCGTCTGTCATTTTCAGATGCGTCAGATGACAAGGCTTCTATTTGTAACGAACACTAAAATAGATATTTTCAGAAGGGTCAAGAAAATAGTCCATTTTTTGTAGTTACTCACAATTTTATTTTCCAGTGAAGATGTACTATTAAAGTAATGGTGACTTTTGATCTATCACCTCAAATCATCAGTCTACTTATCATAACATGGAATCATATTCTTACAGATTTAGAAAACATATTTTCACAAATCCTTGATGCAATGTACCCCGAGGATTCTAAATGAAAAGATGAAAGATAAAAGCTCTGCTTTTATCACAGATCCCCTGATTATTCTATACGTAGACCTCATGGAAAAATTCAACCAAGGCAGTATCTGTACTTTGATAGTGGAGTCAAACGACATTTGAAACCAAGTTATGTGTAAAATCCCCTTAGTCTTACACTCGACCGGATTTGCACGAGTCTTTGATATCAAATGTAGGCGAATTTGAAATTTTTCTGTCTGGACGATTTGATGCGACAGTCAAAGGCCTTGAAAGAAAGAATAAATGTGCTAGATGAAAGACCCTTCAATTATCATACAGAGTCCTTTGATGTTCAATGTGAGCGGTAGTTTGCAGAATTCAATAAATTCTTCGACACGATGTCTAGACAGATTCTTATTACATCAATTGATTCCAGGAAAATGTTCAATGAGTGTGACCGATGATCGTTTGAAGTACTGACTCTTTTGTTTCAGGCAGAATCATCATTAAGATGAGCTATATCATGAAGCGACACAAGTTTTTGCCTAAAATCTAGCTGAAACTGTTTGGTGGATATATTTCCCGGGTGTGAAGTCGTGAAACTGACCAATTTATTTATTTATTTATTTGTTTTATTTGTAAATCTTAAGGGTGGTCCCTTCAGTTACTGAGTAACTGACCAATATTCATTGGCCTGACTGTTCAGGACCCACAGCCAGTGCAGCCCAACTAGCCTGTGACTGTTAGAAAGGAATGCCCTGCTGACAAAGACAATACAATGAATTTGAGGTTTTTTGTTCCTCTCTGGATAGCTTTTGGAGTACTGGCATGGGTACTGTGGTATAAAAAATGGAGATAGACCTAAGGGCAAAACCATAAAAGCCATTACGTTTAAAAGGACACCATGTTCAAACCACAGCTAGATATGCTGATGTACTAACGTTTTTCGTCTAGTCTTGCTCGTGAATACATGCCAGAGCAACCATATTCGTTCCAAACTCCCCCAAACGACCTTTTCTCAGTAGACGTACCTTTCTAACATTTCCCTGGTGGCGCCAACCGTCCAGGGTCAAAACGAACGTCGCACGGTCCACATCTTAGACGCTCAATGTCAAACACACCACTATTTTAACCTTTGATATAGTGAATTATTGAGCAAAATGCGAAACAAGTTGAAACTAAATTAAATGAAAACATTAAGCTACAGTTGAAGAGGGCTGTTCAATTGACAACTGTCTCGTGCAATTATTGTAGACGCAACGCAACGGAATACGATACAAAATGATATGAATAAGACACGATGTAGTATTTTGCCCCATGTCATTACAGCATGCATAGAGGCATGTAGCCTTGCAGCACTGATATTGTAGAAGGCAGATAAACGAGCCTATTTGATATCAACATCAAAGACTCTCCATGACAAGATATACAAAGCAATTGGACAGATTATCCTAAGAGTCTGACTCAATCTCGTCGGGCTGATACCACAGAGATCTTAAAATTGTATCAAGATCAGATACACTGCAATTGCAAAAATTGTACTTACAACACAAAGCATACCGAGGAACTTGACGGATTCTCACAAGAGTCTACCGTTTCAGATAACATCCACCGCCTTTCATCCGTGACCAAAATGTAACCTTTTCGATGTGAAGCGATTCTTCCTTGTTGTATAACCAAGACCAATGTAACTGACATTTGAACTTCAGGATGGTATTGTTGACAACTGCCTACAGCAACCATTCTGGTAAAACACATCGCAACTACACTTATCGCAAGTGTAAATAGGAATAATCATTATACTAGCAGACATCTCAATATACATTTCTAATTACACAAATCCTTCTGCAGAGTATGTATCAAAGGAGATATAGAACATACAAGTCATCAGCAATGGCGGATATGCAAAACAGAAGCACAACGATGATGCGTACAGAAAAGAAGCTTTGGAAATCAACGCCATAATTGAGATTAATGTCGTACCCATTGTGGCAAAGTGCTTAACCAATCAATTGAAAGTCAATACGTATTTGACGCACCCCCCTATAGACACACAACCTTCAACCATGTCAACGACACCAGAACATATATGAAATATGATGCTGCACACACACGATTAATTAACGAAACAGACCATACCTCTTTGCTTGCCATGAAATCAAACAGCATTTTTAATGACGCACCTAGCCTTCAGCTCCGGTGTCGCGTCCAAATCGTTCACCCACCAAATCTGCGTATCCGGTGTTGCGTCCGCCGTGGTCAACCGTCTTAATCTGCAGTTCCGGTTCGGTTGAACAGCGTTAAACGATTTACAGAGTGAGTATCAACCTACAACACCGCCTGAAGGATCTTCTTCCACACCATTTGGCCACGTCTCAGCATGTACATCACGTTAAAACTCCTAACCTTCAGCTGGGTGCAGCTGTCTCTATTACCCGTGAAGCCAACAGCTTTGAGGTCCTGGCAAATGTCCAGGGTTACTGCCTTAGCAGAACGCGTGATGCTTTAGTGATTTTTTTTTCTGCAGGGAGGGACCAAGGTGGTCTTTGATCACCTAACATGTACAAGGTTACACGCCCATCAGTGCAATTACTTCTTAAGGTCGTTACCTATGGCTACGTCTGTTGAAATCACAGACGAATATTAGGGCATCAAAGCTGTAGTTTAGTATCAATTTGACAATTAAAGGATACGCAGTTGACTCCTTCCGTCTGGTTTACTACTCTATTTTATGGCTGATGTCTATAATTTTACAAGTCACGACGGCCATGCTCGAGCACTACAGAGCGACGGGCACGATGCATCATTCCTCAGGCGAGCAACCCCAGGAAATTTCTTTTTTTTTAAATCTATGCGTTTAAAAAATGTGCAGGTTTGTAAAAGACGACACATCACATTTCTGAAAACAAGTACAACAATTTTTAAGATTCTCGATGTTACAGACTGTTTTGAATATATATTCAAATGCAACAATCCCCAAAATGCAAAAATAGGTAAATATTTAAACGACTGCTTTATCATTACAAAAAAACACCGAAACCAATGATTAGCCCCACTCTATTATAACACTATATCAAAAACGTATGCTAGCCCTCATTGTATTGTATCAGTAATTAGGATGTTACGTTTTATTCTATACTTCTATTTTGTATTATGTTTAAGAATTCTTGCCATACTTTGCACCGTGTATAATTGTCGTTCAATAAAGTTCTTCTATCAAAAACGACGTGCCTTGGTTGGCAGGATGATGGCTATTGTGACTTGGCAGACGGACAGGCTGTAGGGATACGACACGACGTGTATTTCCATTAACATGTTTTTGTGGTGATAGACCTGGGGCACAGGAAGGGGCATTGTGTCTAGCACAAAGTACGTTTTATACAAAGTAGGTAGTGTTGAGCAGACAAGACTATAGAAACGACATACTTTAAGATTAGCTAAACATTTCGCTGCAACGGCAAGACAGGTTAAAGTAGCATTTGATGCAATACTTTCATGAGTTTCTAACATTGCATAGAAATTTTTAAATGTGACGTCGGTTAGTCGAGTTGCTAGGCTAGTTCTAGAGGACACGAGATCGGGAGGTCACGGTTCTATTCCTGGTATCTCTGGCTAGACGTTGTGCCCTTGGGGGAGGCAATGATTGTACAGATTAACTAGTTTAACACAACATGCAAGAATAATTTGGAACTGACCTCACAAGGCAACATTAACCCATTGTTTCCACTGTTTTATCATTAACATTCAGTGAGTGTATAACAGTGAACGTCACTTTTATCAATAATAATAAGTTTATTGCAAATTCATGTCCGTAGGCTAATTCCATGTTGACAACAATGTCAAGGTACAAACATAAAGTAAAACATAAGGCATACAAGTGATACAAGCTTAAGATCATACTATATTGCTAGTCTACAATAAGTTTCTATATCTACGCAAGGAGGTTATATAACCTCCTTGATCTATGGTACTAATGCGGGGTTTGATTTCTTCTTTGAAAGCAGTGGAAAATAAAAAAAGTCCCACACATTCGATGCTGACATGGTCTCAGCGTACCGTATCCGCCCATATCACGTTCTGGTTTGATGGAGTTACCTATTGTATGCATGCATACATGGCACTAATGAAAGTATAGTACCTCTAACATTCAATGAGTGCCTCACAATGAATAATATTCCCACCGCATCCAAGTATTACACAGGGACAGTTCGCCGCGTCCACCGCCATATATCATTTCCGGTTCAATGGAAACCATGATTGTATTTATCAACATGGTGAATAAGAAGTAATCTATCACAGGGGATGGGTGAAACTTTTGTTGTTTGTTCTCGACGGTCCGAAACGACACGTTTGCGAAGTTATACATCAAATTGATGGATCCGGATGATTCAACGTTTGTCAATATCGTGTTGAATAAAAAGTACTGTTCTTATATGACGCTCTACATTGTCGCTATGAAGCACTAGTATAGGAGTATATCATATGGTATTGTCAACTGTTGCTTATTCTGTATATTCTAGTTTTAACTGAGTTTTAATCTCCTGGTATAATGTATTACAATTTTAAGAAGCACATGTCATTATCAATTTTAAATGTATTACAGACCACTGTAAAAAGTCAACATAATTAAGACATAGTGTCTGCGAAGTTGCACTTTAATAATAAAGTTTCAAGTTTCAATATTTTCTTTTTTTACGATACGATCATTTTTGGTTTATTAATAGAATCCTTACATATCTTTTTTTTTCTCAACACAACATCTCATACGTTTGTGAGCATTAGAGATCCAGGTAAACAATATATAAAGAGAATTCAGACTCTACAACTGGATAAGGATTCGGAGATTTATGTTATACATCATACATTTCATCGCTCATCGCTCTTCGTCAACGTCACTAAAACAACATCACATAACATATGTATCGCAAAATTTCACGTTGACTTTCAACGATGCTGAAGTCAAAAGAGTAAACTGACATAAAAAATAATGTTTCCTCACATGTATGACCTTTTCTAACTGCACAATAAACGTTTTGGATAGATGTTTGTAATTGTTGAAAATGATATTCTTTAGCGTTAAGGTTAATTTATGCATTTTCAAAAACAAAGTTTGGCTTTGCTCAATACAATAACGCGAAGAATGGTCATTATTATTGAAGGAAACAGAGAACAATTACGATTCGCCTAAAATAATTACTCAAGCAACTGGATAAGATTTTGAAACAGTCAGACGTTTCAGACAGTATCCACTGTCTTTCGTCAGTGACTAACGATAGGACTGAGAACACCAGCTTTATACTAAAACTCTGAATGGATATGTTAATGAGGTAAAGACAATTTAGGATGTCTTGAAGTAGTCTTCAAAAAAAAATTAATTCAAGACAAAGTTATGCCAATAGTTCAATTAGCTACTGTTTGTCTTGAATTAATCTTCTTTTTGAAGACTACTTCAAGACATCCTAAATTGTCTTTACCTCATTAACATATCCATTCAGAGTTTTGGTATAAAGCTGGTGTTCTCAGTCCTATCGTTAGTCACTGACGAAAGACAGTGGATACTGTCTGAAACGTCTGACTGTTTCAAAATCTTATCCAGTTGCTTGAGTAATTATTTTTGGCGTATCTTATTACCTGGATGTCTAACCTTCATCAACGTAACAATTACGATTCTCTCTGCTCTGCAAAGTACACTCCGCAATTACCCTATTAAATGTTGATTCGTCTCATTTTATGCACAGTAGAGTGGTTATTACTAATAGCAATTGAGGCAACAAACTGCTAGTTTATAGTGCATGATGATAACCCAATTATCAATAATGGGTAATTGCATAGTTCCTGCCTTTAATTGTTTTACTAAAAGGGGTAAAACAGTTCTCTGTCATACCATTACAAAAATGGCTAACCATTTTATAAAGAGTCACTTAACTGGTCACTTAACTGGTAATCATTCTATGCATAGCTACTAGCTCTCACATTACTGCCGAGTATCACAAAACTTCAAACTTTACAAACTAGGTCAAAAGATACCAAAGCGGAACTTCTGCTGCAGTATCAATGTTACATACCAGGGGGCCCAAAATCGTCCTTGAATTTTGGCTTCACAACACCTGCCCACATACCAAATATCATCGTAATCCATCAAAAGGTTCTTGAGTTATGCTGACTACAGTATTGCGGAAACACAAGCACACACATGCACAGACAGACAGACACACACACACTCAGACACACCCAAAACTATACCTCCATTTTTCATGGAGATAATAACTATAAAACACAGAAAATATGTCTCACCGAATTTTCAAGCGTCCGTGTTGTAGCCTTCACCTAGTTCGAGTGACTAATCACTTAAAGTCACGTGACTTGTCATACACGTTACGTCAACAAATGACCAAAGGTACAGTATGAAGTCGGTACCGCCCCCCATCCGTGTTGAGTGCCGGCCGGTGTGAGCTTAAGTGGATTCCTTTCCTTACTCCCTTCTTTATTACTACAGATTGTCTACTGGATTCTGCACACGTCTTGGCTTCATTTTACGGCTACAAGACAGTCTTCAAGTTGATTAATGTGTTGTTAAGACGCCTCCCTGACTCCAAGTCGACCGTAAGAGGTAGGACTGTCTGCTCCGACACACGTGTCTCTGTGAGTGATGGTCCTCAGGCAGGAAAGCCAGAAAGTCGATATGTCCAATTTTACAGCAAACAGTAGGGTGATAAATCAGGTGGCAAGTCACTGTCTTCGTGTTGCTTACTGTAAATGCAGAAATGTTCGCGGTGGTTTTGTGTTTGCGGTTTTCGCGGCGACCGTTTCACCGTGAACACAAAACCACCGCAAACACCTCTGTCCAATGCTGTAGCAGTATGTGACTATAGCGCTGCATGCCGCCAACTTAAAAGCACCGCGAACACTCCATTTTACTCTGAGCGCGAACATTTACAGTACTTTATTTAGGCCCTAATATAATTCATCTATATCAGAAGAAAGAGCAAAATTGATTAGCTGTAAGTAATACATATGTTTTTATGATTCCATACCTGTTTCGGTGTATTGGTGTGATGAAGTCGATTTTTCTTGTCTACAGACGACAAATGCACATAGTTGAAACGTTTCTTTTTGTTGAGAAAAATTGAGCTCTTTGATAGTGTTAGAATTGTAATGGGACCTACAAGTCTACTGCCACATCATCTTGTATTGTTTAAAAACACCTCCTAACGGAAATATGTGGTATCTCAGACACTGCGTAGTGGTTTTAAACTTGCACAACAGAAGCCCTTCTTTCGACCAAAGATGAAAAGACGGAGCCATTTATGAAAAGAAAATACGACATTGACTGCTCCTAATGACCAATCTTTGAGCATCAAACGATCGATTTCATTTGATCACTATCAGTTTGTTAAGTTCAAAGAAAAAAACATCAAAATGTTAAATAAGAACAATAAAATTTGAAAAAGTATACCCCTTCTAATCAAAAACCACACAAGCATATATATACAAACCATTAGTGCACACCACGCACATAATTATACACATATACCATTGCAAGCACATGTGCATATATACACACAAGTGAGGAAGTGGTTTAAGTCATTCTTCTTTGTTGAAATATGCCCTCTGTAGGATCGATTTGGCGACGACGCTTTGAAATGTACCGACTACATAATGTTATCGGTAAGTTGGAACCTTTTTTGACCTTAGCCGAACAATGAAACAGCTACGCCGCCGAAATATGTGCTGATCACATGTATGTCTGAAACGTAGGAAAAGTCAACAACACGGGCACAATGTGTAAATAACCTGCTTTGATCAATGTTTGCTCTAGATACTACGAGCAGGCCGTGAGAATTGGCGGACCTTAGCCTCGAGATTGTGTGCGTGACCTAATGGGGATATGAAGTATTTCCCAGGTAACATAGAAATTCTGATTGTGCAAGTTTCAGCGAGGTTTAAATAGAGGCACGTATAATATGAAGCACACAGCGGAAAAACAGAGTGGCGACGTGTATATGGCTTTTTGAAACCGTTTTATTTCCTTCAGATTCAGGGGTCAAAATGTGCATATATGTGCATATTCGGTAAAATCAACAGCTATGTAGATTAAACAGGTTTTATACCATATTCAACACAATTACTACGTCACAATCACACAATTACTGAGTTCTTATGATTCTATATCATCTTCGTGTCTTTTTATCCGTCTCCAGATCTCGTCTGTCCTCCGGTCGTTCTCTCGTCTCCATGATATTTGCTCCTGTCCAATTGGCCAAATTCCAAAACAGTATATTCTTACTAGCTACTGCTTTACATTTCAATATTGTTGCCATTGTTTCACATAGGTGATTGAAGTCCCCAATTACATACAGCATTGAACGACTCACGTTAACCATATAATAGGGACTGAAAATATCGATCTTAGTGTTGTACATTGGTCATAATCAAGCTTTATACAGCATATCATAGTTAACCTGTCCTAGAGGGACCCGTTGAACAACTAGATTAAACTCATTCTAATTTGCTTTGTTGACTTCTTTCTAAACACGGATTCCATTCCTATTTCGGTGTCCTTTTTCTTGCAGAGTGGGAATATTCCGTCAATAGTTCAACCGCACAATGTTCCGTTATTGAAAAACTGGGGACATACCTTACAGTTAAAATCATCGTCGTATGCCAACGCGTAGAAAGTTACAAGAAGAGATACATAAACAATCCCACCCGCAGCAACAACCCTGAGATTCCAGCTGCAGCCTTGTTTTTCCCTAATGTCATAATACGTCCAAAACATTTTGCCTACAGCAAAGAGAGGCTTTAGAAACATGATTGGCCATAGAACCCACGGGTTGTCTACTGTTACCGTAGCTATTTTGAATTGGCTGTTGACGTGGGTTAGGAAGGTGGCGACGAAGACAGTGAGCAAACCAGCCAAGTCGTTACACAAACTGTAGAGTAAGGCTTTCGTGTCTTCTTGTGTCTTCTTTGAGGCGTATTGTCGGTAGTCCGTCACCCTTATGCAGTAATCTTTGTTGTTGCCATTTCCTTCGACGCCTTTTTCTTTGCTATCTTTTTCGAAGTCGTCTTTCCTATTGCCCGCACTTTCTTGATCTTTTTCGCCACCCATGTTCATATAATCTCTCTGTAAGTTACTTCCATAGCAGCAGCAGTCTCCGCAAGCGATGCCAAGAAGTTTCAAGGTAAGAAAGATAGGGTTGGCGTTGACGAATCCCTCGTATTTGCACACATATTTCACAGCAGGGGCCAGCAGGAAAAACATACAAGAAAGGATCAGTCCTGCAAAGTAGCACCCACTAGTCAGGGCGCATTTCTGAATGTCGTCATAGTCCAGAAGCATCAGAAAAGCCATGACAAAGAAGACTACGCCAAAAAACCCAAATGCCAAAGTCCACCGATTCTTGCAAAAAGTTGTACAACAGCAGGATTTCTGAGTAACTCTACCTGAGCCCTTGGTAGCGAAGCTGGCTCTCTCTTCGTAGAACGTGTCATAAGCTGTTGTTGTGACCATGTTGGATAGATTTTTCTTTTCCCAGACCACTACCGTTTCTAAAGTCTCTAAATGTAGTACAGCCTTGTGTGTTGTGTAGGTTGGCAGCAAAATGGCGGAGTGAAGAATGTAGTTCACCTCTGAACATAGCTGTTATTCATTAATCCGTCCATGGCTACCATTGGTCAGATTTACCAAACTAAACCTTTTTAAAGAAGGAGCCTCGACGATAAAGCTTTTGTTTTATATTTCTTGTTTTCCTGTGTAATTAATTGTATCATAAACCAGATATCACAATGAAAAATAAATGAATCGAAGTTTATATAAGTGTGGCTGGACCACGTCCACGTACGCCAGTGTGTGGCAATATTTTAACCGGAGTGCAAGTCAAGATTACAATTACACATTGCGGCAAATTTTAACTATGATAAATCAGTGGTATGTCATGGGGGGGGGGGGTGGAATTGCTGGTGAACTTAATTGGCTACATAATGCTTAAGCTATCGAATTATTTAGTGGCTTTTCCGACCCCAATGTAATTTGCATTAACATTTGACCCTATTATAGTTTGCTAAAACGTAAAGGCTGCTTTTGAAACTTTTTGCAGACATGAGACGATAGTGTTATGTCGTCCTTTGATACAGATTGAACATCATCATCATGTCGAAAGGTGGTGTTGTGAATCTGCTTTGTTCAAATATGCCCTCTGTGGGATCGAGTTGGTGACGACAAACGCTTTGAAATGTACCGACTACATAATGTTATCGGTAAGTTGGAACCTTGTCTGACCTTAGCCGAACAATGAAACAGCTACGCCGCCGAAATATGTGCTGATCACATGAATGTCTGAAAGTCGTAGGAAAAGTCAACAACACGGGCACAATGTGTAAATAACCTGCTTCGATCAATGTTAAACTTTGTTCTAGATACCACGAACATGCCGTGAGAATTGGCTGACCTTAGCCTCTAGACTGTGTGTTTGATCTAATGGAAAGTTTCCCAAGTAACAGAGCAATTTTGATCGTGCAAGTTTCAGTGAGGTTAAATTGAGGGGCACATGCAACCCGTAGTACATAAATTATTGTAATAATCCTTATGCTGGTTTCAGACACAAAATGACAACCATACCGTTGTTTGATATGGATTATTTAATCATTCCATTCCGTTTATTACATACTTAGTGGGAGCCACATATATCATATACTCACTTCTTGCTATTAACACAATGATGCCACTGCAGCCACTAATTGGACATATTATTTTATATATCAAATGCAAAATTGTGAGATGCTGTGAATATAATGTAAAACAACATTACTAAATTTTGACCGTTACAATATCATTCCAATATATTTTTGTTCGTTCACCTCTCTTGAGTTGAGTTTATTGAGTTTATTGAGATGCCCTTTAGCCCTTCTAGGGGGCTAATCTTCCAGGGCTCATAAACACTACTTGTCTACCACATTTTTCTATTCACATGCTAATGCTACTGTTGATAACCTCAAATTGTTCAGCATATTTTACAGAGCTTGTTAAAAACATATATCAAAGGAAGACAAACCGAGTCAAACCTCGTGTGAGCTTCATTGAAGCCGTTTATGAAATTGAAATCAAATAAAACTGTACATGGACAAAGAATTTATTGCAACAATAGCAGTAAAGCGTATTTCTGTTACTCATAGCACTTTTTATCAAAACAGATGGCGTCCGCTTATGTCTCAATGTAAGATCATTCAACATCATTTTTAATAGCGTTCAACGTGACCAATATAAGACTTACATGTTCCTTGAAGCTGTTTTAAGTCCTGTTCTTTCTCTTGTTATAATGGAGTTCTTGTTGATCCATAGTGAAGAGAAAATCACACTTTACACACATTTGTGTTGTTCCAGAATTGGGGACATTGACAGTCGAGTTGGTGTTTGAAGGTGATGATATATAATCCAACAAGACCTACAGCATATCCCAGTCCGAGTATCATGAGAAATAAGAAGAACGGGCTGCAAGCTCGATTTGAATACACGCTATATGTGGACTTGGTTATCTTAAAAATTGACCACGCAGGGCGAACAATCATGAATAACAGAAAAACAACTGGGTGGTCTATCTTATATCCGACAATATTGACATGCCCGTTGACATGGGTCATATAAGTTGCAGTCACTGTGAGGAGCGAACCTGGGATCAAGTCGTTCAGCCAGCCGAAAATCAGGATACTTTTGGCCTCCAATGGGCCTTCTCTGTATTCCTTCATCCTCTTGCAGCCTTTGTCATTGCAGAACAATTCTCCACACGGTTTGCGACACCATTTACAGAGATCTGTTTCATAGATATATTTGCAGCAGTTACTAATTGGAAAGCAACCAGAATTAAAGCATCGTTTGCAGCAGTCAGTTGCAGGATCGCAGCATTGTTTGCAGCAGTCAGGATTGCAGCATCGGTTGCAGCATTCTCCTCCTCTTCCTCCTTTACAGCATTTAGCGTCGCGGATATCACGAAAACACCAGGTCTGATCGTCGCAGCAATCAGAATCGCCTTGTTCTTCGCTGCATTGATAATTGCAGTATCCTTTGCAGTATAAGTACAAAAATGTGCAAGTCACCCAGAATGGGTGGGCGTTGAAAAGCACTTTATATCCGATGCGAGGCAAAAGGCAAAAGGGTGCGCCAAAAAAGAAAACAGCAATAGAGATAATTCCTGCCCAGAACAGCCACTTGGTAAAGTTACAGGCCTCAATATCGTCAAGGTCACTGAACATGAGAAAACTCATGACCAATCCGACGACTCCAAAAATTGCAAAAAACAGCGACCACAAATTCTCACTGTAAGGGGTACAACAGCAGGCCTTCAAGGTTTGGCGACATGGACAGCATCCAGCACAACACTGGTATTCACTTTGTCCTTCATTCTGTCCTTTATCCTGGTCTTCATTCTGTCCTTCGTTCTCTTCTTCAATCTGGTCTCCATTTTGGTCTTCATTCTGGTCTCCATTTAGGTCGATGGTGTATGTGCTTTCATAGTCTGTTGCACTTGAAAGGCTGAGCGGGACCTTTTCATGGGTCTCTGGTTCAGCCATGTTAGCTGTCATCGAAAAGGCAGACTGCGCACTGTATGTTACTTTTATACATGTTGTGACGCATGGCTGTTATTTACCAAACAGGCAAACTATCCGCGGTCTCTATTGGTCAGATTTGAATAAGACCTGTCTGCGGCCTCCATTGGTCAGATTTACCGAACTGTAGAAGTGCAATACCACATAAAAACAAAAACAAATCATCTACATAGAAATTCTTAGACAAAAATGACTATCTTTTCACTTTGTATTCAATTGCATCATACGGAAGGTACCAAAATCAAAATGAGACGAGTTTAAAGTTTATATTAGTGTGGACGAATAATGACCACCCCTATGTAGCTATAATAGTTCAACCGAAGTCCCCATGAGTACAAGTAAACATCGCAAAGTCACACACTGCAGCAGCTGGCAGAGATCTAACTGAAAGTCCAAGATAACGGTTGTTATAATTAGTTTTTGGAGGAGGCAGTGTGTCCAAAAGTATTTCGATTAAACTTTCGCAATACTGTTCGGACACACAATGCCTGCTTTGGAAAGCGTTACGGGCAAAACCCGCCAACATTGTTACGATCTATTATAGAGATTGAACTTCATAACCAAGTCGTAAGGTGGCGTTGTGAATCTACATAAAACCATGCAAAAAGACCAGTTGTATGGCCTTGGTGAATAGATTATAAACATAGCCTCAATGCTCTTCCATGCATATCAATTGGTGCCTATAATTTCAAAAGAATAGCACACGACTCTGACTGTTGGTTTACACTTTAATTCCTGAAAGCCATCTATTAAATGAGAAAAGCACTATTCCCATAGTTTGACGTTTCACATTCTTTGTGACACCAAAAATATTGTGACAATATTCAATGGAACTTCACTTCGATCGTAATTTGCAGCATGAAAATAATACAGAGTACCTTTGATATGCTATGATATTAGCAAATAATAGCAGTCCATAGACTTACGAGAATAAATCTAGTCACGTGATTACATCTAGTACTGACAAATTCCTTTGTTTCCTTTTATTCAAAAGAAATAAAAAGAAGAACGATTAAACATAGCAAAGACAAAGCACCTTGCTTCCCGTTATGTATAAACAGCAAAACACAAAACACTTCCAGAGCAGCATTCGTCAAATGAAAAATTGAAAATCTTACTTTAACTTTATCAATTATTTAAAACAACAATTTCACTGTATACCCACGATTCCTTGTCATTTGAAATGTACATCGTCTTACAACAAATCTAGTATTGCGGATTAAATTCATCTGCATTTGATATCGGATTGTCGTAGCCTTTTTCCTTGACACCAGGTGGGGCAACTGTAGAATAAAATGGAACAGTCAGGCTTAGTATTAGATGTATTACATGTGTTTATGCAGGAGTGTATAGAATCCAAATTTTTTCTACAGATGAACCACATTAGATGGCCACCACTACTATGGTCAGACTTTTTTCTGATATCGGTTACATCAAGGAGGTTAAATATCCACCTCGTTGCTTACATCTCTAATTTCACACACTCTCGACATATGCTCAAAAGCACTCCGTCTGTTTTCCACCAAAATGCCTTGTTTTGAGTCACCAAGACTCGTCGAAAACTATACGGCATTATTGATGTTGCTTTATGCTAACAACTGATATGAAAATAAAGAGCTATTCAAGTTTATAATCAAACCTAATAAGATGCAATAACATACCTCCCCGGTTGCTAGGCAACGGTCTCCCCTTGTCCTCTGCAGCAGCGGGAGGGCCTGCATAAACAAAAAATATTAAATTTCAAAATCTTAAAGCATTTCTTTTTATTTCTTGATCTGTCATTGACACACCCATTGTTACAGATACGAATCACTAACTTTTATATTGATTACATATGTAAGAATATATATGTATTGGACTTTAATTGTTTTATATAGATTTTCAAATTGATAAGATATGTAATAAAATATACGTATCAGAGAATTACGTACCTGTTTTGCCGCTCTCTAAAGGTCTCCCCTGTGCCATTGGCGCAGCTGGTACTGAACAAACGACAATCAAAAATCAAAATGCTATATGAAATACACAAATCGTTAACTGTCTATCGATAATTCCTCAGAGAAATCAAAGTATTTGGATAAGAATACAAACAATGCGTTACGAACATCACTAAAAGGTCTAACAGCGAATAGATCCAGATTAAATCTTACCGTTTTGGATGCCAGATGGAGCGACAGCCTCCTTAGGTCCTTCTAAAGTTGGAGGTGCTGAAATAAAGACAAAAAATTACGATCTTGAATGCTTAGGATGGAGACAACGATAAAATGACACTTCATAGAACAACAGTTTTATAGTCAATGTATAATTATAGGACATTTATTTATGATTCAAGCTGTCTTCTCTGCCAAAGTTTTGATAGTCTATGTACCATATTCCTTGTAGCAAATATTACCGGAGCCACTTCTGACCTGCACCGCTAGGTGGCAAGTGTGCCATATGTAAGAAGGACTTCGCAGTGAACAGGAAAACAAAAGACAACCTCATGACACTTCGGAAGCACATGGCCAAACAATGGATGTCCAGCATGCCGAAAATGATTCCGTATCCTACTTATCGACCACCAGTGGACCCAAGAACCCAGTGGTAAACCTGACACCTTTTCCAGGAAGAGATACAAACAAGAATAAGTAAGTCGAAAACATGACTACTTTGCCGAGCTCGTACCTTCCTCATCCTGCGCCTCTCTCCTCCTGCGGATGTAGTAGGCCGCTCCGCCGAACGCGCCCAGAGCGGCGAACACCGCCAGCACAACCAGCAGGGTCAGCTCGGGGGAGAGACCTGCAGACACAATCAACTATGTGACTCTCTATGAAACCTTTATAAATAAGTGATGATTGTAAGAAAATCGATTTGTTTAGATAGTTACTGATAACTGGTCTTCTTGCTATTCCCGCTGTTGCTGGTGAAATAATCTACTGGTAAATTACATTTAAGACTATTGCTTTTATTGTACTCTGTACACTACTTTTTATGCCATATTCTGTATACTTGAGTCTTCTTTTTACAAGAAAAACATCTGCAGCAAACCATCTACAGCATTTTAGAGAAAAGTACCACCTTAACATTAAAGATATACAGTGTGTGCTGCAGATCTACCTGATTTCTCTTGAGTCTGTGGCTCTCTTATGAGTGGTCGCTCTGGAATTAGAGAAGAAAAACGGAATAGGTTACATAGAACTCACATACTGAAATGCTTGATAAAATAGGCAGTGATCACTTGATTGGTGAGAATGAGTTGCTGACTGAGTGAGTGTTAGTGAGTGAGTGAGTGAGTGAGTGAGTGAGTGAGTGAGTGAGTGAGTGAGTGAGTGAGTGAGTGAAAGTGGGTGAGTGAGTGAAAGTGGGTGAGTGAGTGAAAGTGGGTGAGTGAGAGAGTGAGTAAATGAATGAGTTAGTTAGAAAGCGGATTAGAGAATGTGCGTGAGTGAGTGAGTAAGACTGTGTGAGTGAGTGAGTGAGTGAGAGAGTGAGTGAGGGAGTGAGCGAGTGAGTGAGTGAGTAAATAATCAAGCGAACAAATAATGAATAAATTATGTACTCACCCTTAAACTGCAAAGTTTTCTTGGCGTTGGTGGACCCTAAGGCGTTTGAAGCTGTACAGGTGTAGGTCCCGCTGTCTTTAGGAGAGGCGAACACAATCTTCAGTTGATTCCCGTCAGCCACTGCGCCATCAGGAATGGAGCCGCCGACACGAGTCCATCTGTACGTGGGCTCCAGAACGAGGCCGCCCTCTGCTGCGCATGTCAGAGTGACGTCATCGTACTGCATGAGAGAGTCGATGTTGGCCGGCATTGTTGTTATGTTTGTGACTATCGGCCGGCCTGTGACGTAGAATAATAAAGCTTCTTAAGACTTAGGAATCAATAGAAATGTGATGTCAATTATATCATAACGTTATCGTTTCTATATGAGTGCACTCCATTGATTGTAGATGCAGTATAAAAGTATATGACTTTAAAGATAACGATATCTTAAAGTTTTTTAGTAATACAATGCGTTTACTTGCATACTTTCATATCTCAGATATAATTGTTACAGTATACACATTCAGAAAACATTTCCACCCAACTTCCAAATGCTCTTAGAAGTGGTCACATTATGTTTTATCGTTCAAGACAACAAGCGAATTTAATTCATGCATATGGAGGTGTATAGTATAGTTATATGCAATGGATAGAGGATAGCAACTTTTGTACCTAGTTTCCCTGACGCTTGCATCGCAGTGGTTAAAGCGGGATGGCTGGCGTCACATCTATAAGTCACCATCCCCGCACTGACACTGTTCGCCGTCACCGTGAAGTTGACGCTAACCCGGGCGTCCTGGAAGCCCTGCTGGTCGGTGGCGACGTCGCTCCTGCCCGCCGGGACCGGTACCCCGTCCCGGTACCAGGTCAGGTTGGCGGCGGGGTGCCCGTGCAGCGCCGTGCATGTTAGGTTGAGATGGCCGGTGGCCTCGTTGTAGTCTCCTGTGATCTTTGGTGCATGTGGGGCAACTAGACGAGAAATAAAAACGGCGTGAAGAACGATCCTTATGACTTATTATTGTTTGTTTATTTAATTTTTTTTTTTGGTTTTTTTGTTAGCTTGTTTATAAAGAGAATTCAAACTCTACAACTGGATAAGAATTCGGAGATTTATTTCCGGACGTTTCGAGTGACATCCATCACTCTTCTTCAGCGTCACTAAAATGAACTAGCAGAACTAACCAGTACTTATTTACAATAACTAGAAAAACCTGTTTTACATGGCAAATCACACAGTCATGCATAAGACGTATTGAAATGTAAAACAAGATCTGGAAGGTTCCTATGGTAAGACAACACCATAGGAACATCTATTGTCCTGGTTAGTTTTGCTAGTTCATTTTAGTGACGCTGAAGAAGCGTGATGGATGTCACTCGAAACGCCCGGAAATAAATCCGAATTCTTATCCAGTTGTAGAGTTTGAATTCTCTTTATATATTGGTTACTAGTACCTGGATGTCTAGCCTTCACAAACGTGTTAGTTTGTTTGTTTGTTTGTTGTTAGAGAACTCACAGCTGAATGCTGCAATTACCTAAGAGTTGCATTCTGTAAGCTTTTGAATAAAAAGTAAAGAAAATATTTTATGAAATAAGAATAGAGTGCTTGAAAATTATAAGACAAATTTACATATACAGTAAAAGAATATGAACGTGGATAGGAAGCTAGAACTTTTTAACAGCTAATCAATCATATACATAGCAGATAAGCTTAAGTTTCTCTTCTTTTTCATCCTGTTTGTAACTTCTTAACAGTTAATCTACAGTTATACATATAGAAGATAAAATCATGTACTTCTTCTTTCTCTTGTATGTAACTGAAAGACGCAAGGATGCACATGTATGTATATACAAACAAATTGAGAAAAAAAAACAATCAACAATAAAACTCACCGAGTACAGTAAGACCGATGTTTGCAGTGACTTCCTCCGGGACCCCTCCCACCATGGCCCCGACCAGACACTCGAACTGCCCGTTGTCGGATAAGCGGGTATCGTTGAGTCGCAGGGAGGCCGTACTGGCGTCAGCCGTCACTAGAGACGCCCGGCCTGCGTACCCACCGATGGCTGTCTCCTGTTCAACCGTACACATGGGAAATTGTTCAGACATTTCAGTTTCAGTTACATGGTAAGAACTTGCATGTGACAAATGTACAAGTCACATGAAATATGTTGAAACTACAGTAAAAACGCTCTTAAGATAAATAAACATTAAAGATAAAAAGCAACAAAAGCAATCAATATAAAATCTATACAAATTAAAATATAAGCTCACGACATTGTACAACTAACATTGTAGAATAATGCCCAAGCAATTTAAGTAGCTTAAAGATAACAATAACAGTTGTATCACAAATTCATGCATGAGGGCTATCCGGGATGTTAACAACACTGACACTGAGGAGTTAGTCTGTATACAACGTTAATGATAACATTTGACTAGTTCGGCAAAGATTGCTATATCTGGTTTGAAACAGGTATCACACATAGAACTATCCCAGTCTGTATCTATAACTACTTAACAGATGAGAGTTAGAAGTAATCATCTACAACAGTTAACCTATTCTTTAGACCTCAATCATGGAGATACATCCATCAACAAAGAACACAGGACAATATCTCGTCCTATAAATCTGTCAATCAAACCTTTCCATACTCTTTTGATAGATTGACTGATTGATGTGTGTGTGTGTGTGTCTGTGTGTCTGTGTGTGTGTGTGTGTGTATGTGTGTGTGTGTGTGTGTGTGTGTGTGTGTGTGTGTGTGTGTGTGTGTGTGTGTGTGTGTCTGTGTGTGTTATACAAAAGAGTGGTTAGACCAGCAATATAGATACAGAAGCTGGTGTGTTACGCCGAAGGGTGGTAATACCGGCTATACAGATACATGTACAGAATACAGCTAGATTTATGTACTGATTAACACGTTTGTTTGTTTACCTGAGGTTGTGGGTCACTGAAGTAGAACAGGACGGGTTGTCTGTCCCCTCCGAGTGACCGCTCGTACCACTTCACCTCCCTCAGCGAGTCGCCCGCCCCCAGCGTGTAGGTGCAGGGGAGCACGGCGGCCCGGCCCCGGGGCACCCGGACAGTAGGCTGCGGGGCTTGGACGGTCAGCTGGGCCAGGGCTGCTAAAAGAGGGCAGAAAGTCAATAAAAGCTTAAGCAATCCTATAAAAACAGCAACAGTTTCTTTACACGAGTCGCCGGCCCCCAGCGTGTAGGTGCAGGGGAGCACGGTGGCCCGGCCCAGGGACACCCGGACTGTGGGCTGCGGGGCTTGGACCGCCAGCTGGGCCAGGGCTGCTAAAAGAGGACAGAAAGTCAATAAAAGCTAAAGCAATCCTATAAAAACAGCAACAGTTTCTTTACACGAGTCGCCGGCCCCTAGCGAGTAGGTGCAGGGGAGCACGGCGGCCTGGCCCAGGGACACCTGGACTGTGGGCTGCGGGGCTTGGACCGTCAGCTGGGCTAGAGCTGCTGGGAGGAGATACAAAGTGCTGTTAAACCATTAAAAAAGGCAATCCGATCGATCCACTTGTCTTATTCAAAGAATAGGTCAAGTCGGTTAGAAAAGGACGAGGGGCTGGCCCCTGTGGAACTGGACTGTAGTCTGTGGACCGTCAGGTGGCCTAGAGATGCTAAAAGTAGATACAGCTTGAATGAAATAAATGCAATAATGTAAAATCACTGGCAGCTTCTTTACAAAATGTATAGAAATGAACAGACAAAAGTCTTTTTCGAAGAATTACTGGGAGAGTTAGACAAGGACGATGGTCTGGTCCTAGGGGACCTGGACTGTGGGCTGCGGGGATTGCGCCGTCAGCTGGGCTAGAGCTGCTAAAAGAGGACAGAAAGTCAATAAAAGCAATCCTATAAAAACAGCAACAGTTTCTTTACACGAGTCGGCGGCCCCCAGTGAGTAGGTGCAGGGGAGCACTGCGGTCCGGCCCAGGGACACCTGGACTGTGGGCTGCGGGGCTTGGACCGTCAGCTGGGCTAGGGCTGCTGAAAGAGGATACAGCTTGAATATAGGCAATCCTATAAAAGCACTGATAGTTTCTATATAAGATTCATGTAAAATTCACATTCAAAATTCTTATCCGAAGAGTTATAGAATGAGATAGACAAGGACGATGATCTGGTCCAAGGGGACCTGGACCGCAGGCTGGGCATGGGGGCTTTGGACCGTGAGCTGGGCTAGAGCCGCTGGGAGGAGATACAAATTGAATGAATGTGGCAATCCTATAGAAACACTGACAGTGTATTAATAAGGTCTTCATTCATTCATTAACAATGTTTATGAAAATTGACAGCCACAATTTCATTCGAATATCCATAGGGCTTGCACGTTAGGATGAACTGCACGGCGGACTGGCTAGGAGAGACTCAGACTATAGGCTACGGGATTTGGAAGGACAGCTAGATATGCTAAAAAGGGACAGACAGTCAGCCAAACCTGTAAAATAGTAGCAGTCACCTATTAGTAAGCACATATATGTAGGCTCAACAGTTACCAATCAATTCAAGGTATTCGCAAAATACTTCACAAGCACAAGCATTATCTCAACAAACTATGGATTAAGATAACCTCAAATCGGCAGATTTGGTACTGTATGTTATGAATAAACACTTTTAAAACTATTAGATGACAATTTGAAAATATAATAAAGGGGATAAACTCTGAAACTTTCAGTATGAGAGTCATTGAAATATAGTGCTGCGGGCAAAGAGGTCTGAGAAGGAAATATAATTTCACAAAAAAACGAGCTAGAGAACAAAATATTTCAAATTGAGGGCTGATCTACATGAAACCGGTTTGCCTCAGGGTATGATTTATTTTAACAGTGAAGAGGAGCTTTTCTGTAGACCAGCCCTTTGGTCTGACTTCTGTTTTCTCACGTCACTATTACTGACACGTAAAACA
This sequence comes from Branchiostoma lanceolatum, assembly GCF_035083965.1. Lineage (NCBI taxonomy): Eukaryota > Metazoa > Chordata > Leptocardii > Amphioxiformes > Branchiostomatidae > Branchiostoma > Branchiostoma lanceolatum. The sequence continues at coordinate 1,641,923 of NC_089739.1, read as the reverse complement.
CCTGTTCAACTGTACATGACACGACCGTAATGTGTTTAGGGTCCAATGGTTGTAAGTTGTAACAGTTCAGGGATGTCTGTCAATGTATTTCAACATTATATTCAGCACCTACAAGCTTCTCTTTCAATGCCATGTACAATACATACATGTTCATTGTAACGTGGATATTTCAGTACTTCTCTTCAAAAAATACAAAGACCATTGCCAATGGCTTGTAAAGCCTAGTTCACAGGACTGCCAACCTAACAGACTTGTCATGTCTGCTTTTTTCCTTCTTCAAACGTTGGACCTGCGCCCTGTTCTACAAGGGTCGTTAGGGCCCTGTCACACTTGTGCGTATATTCTAGTGCGCGTGAATTACGCATTAACATTTTTTGGCTTAAGTAAAGTTTGCGGGGACAAAGTTGTTTTCTGCTTTGACCTACCGTTGCGCAGCCAAGTAATCGAACCTAAGAAATCACTTATTCGGCTGCAAACTTAACCTAAACCAGAAACATATTAATACGCAACTCATGCGGACTTGTATATACGCACAAGTGTGACAGGGGCTTTACGCCCACTAGGAAACAGGCTACAAGCACGCACTGTACATACTTGTGTGATGTAATGTTGCAGGGAGAATTTCACCTTTTCACCGTAACAACAGACCAGGACTTGTAGCAAATCTTAACGCACTGCCATCATTTTTTTTACAATGAGGACCGACGCTGTATATGTACTGCACCATGTAAAGCTTCAATGCACTAGGAAATCCCCTGCTCCTTTCGACAAGTACATTGAACACTGTTCCTAAGCCATCAGTGCTGGTTCTATAGCCTTAAATCCCATCCCTTATCGACAAGTACTGTTACAATACCCCCATGACTTGCTACATTCTTAACGTATCTGTCACGCTTTAACTGTTACCCCAAACATCGACCCGCCGCTAAGTAAGCATGTTTGCCGGTTTGCCCTCAGGGCACGGGTGACCGGCAGTTGACCCACTGGGAACGAGGTTTAGTCTAACCGACCTTTTCAAATAGCTTACACGTAAAATTTGACAGAGCGCTCACCAAATTTTACAGAATCATGTTGCGCTTACTGTGTTTTTTTGTCTTTTCAGTAATACTTGTAAATTGTGCATGTTTAGGGGTTATATAGATTCGAGTTAGAGAGCGAGAGCGCAGTGCGATCGCCGTCTAGTGAAATAGATGCATTGATGAATTACAGTTCTTAATTCATAGATCTATATGCTCTAGTCCTCAAGATCTTCCTCTATGCCTCCTTGTTCGGCAAGCTATTATCATGTCGACCTCAGTGTGGTGAATGATGACTAGGTATCAAATTTGTTCACACAAAGGTGCTAAAAGCTCAACAGGTGGTCTTGTTACATTGGCATGATTCCGCCCTGCTTATAGCCCGACGTGGGGTCTTGTTACTGGGTCAGGCCTGTGCAATGCAGGGTTTGTACAGAGTTTACCCAGCCACAGTACTAGTGTGAACACTAGCATACCGCAATGAGGGTGGTAATAGCACACGCCAGGGTGCTAATAGCTCTAAAGGAGGTCCTGTTACAGTTAACACCTATTGGCATGACACCGCCCGGCTAATAGCCTGACATGGGGTCTTATTCCTGCGTCAGCAGGCCTGTGCAATGGAGTATGTGTACAAAGTTTACCAAGCCACAGTACTAGTGTGAACACTAGCAGACCGCAAACGAGGATGGTAATAGCACACACCGGGGTGCTAATAGCTCTAAAGGCGGTCCTGTTACAGTTAACACCAATTGGCATGACACCGCCCGGCTAATAGCCCGACATGGGGTCTTATTACTGGGTCAGGTCTGTGCAATACAGGGTCTGTACAGAGTTTACCAAGCCACAGTACTAGTGTGAACACTAGCATGCCGCAAACGAGGATGGTAATAGCACACACAAGGGTGCTAATAGCTCTACAGGTGGTCTTGTTACAATTACTACTGTCACGATTCCGTCAGTTCACATAAATCCGCGATCCTGAAAAAGTGCTTTCAATACAACGTTCCTCTGTAATGGGAGTATAATGCACTCCTGTATGTCTTCAATCTACACAGCTGGGGATGCTGTACTTTAAGAAGACTTTTTCAAAGTGGCGGATAATTGGTAATCGCGGTTACCTATTGTAATTCTGGGTCAGTTCAGTGTTTGTAGAGAGTTTACCCAGCCGCAGTGTGCACACAAATAGACCGCAAACGAGAGGCCGGTAATAAAAGCTCGATAGCTTCACTTATGTTGTAACTACAGGTACGGTGTGTATACTAATTCTGGGTCAGTTCAGTGTTTCTTGAGAGTTTACCGAGCCGCAGTGTGCACACAAACAGACCGCAAAAGAAAGGCCGGTAATAAAAGTTCGATAGCTTCAATTGTGTTGTAACTACAGGTACGGTGTGTATACTAATTCTGGGCCAGGTCAGTGTTTCTTGAGAGTTTATCCAGCCGCAGTGTGCACACAATCCGACCGCCAATGAAAGGCCAGTAATAAAAGTTCGATAGCTTCAATTATGCCGTAAGTATATGTATATACAGCTACAGTGTAGATAACGAGTAGGCCATTTGACGTGTCGTCACGGACAAAGGTTAGGACGTTGAGGGGCGTTATTTTTTTCAAAAGGGGAGTTAATATTAGCCAATTTACACGGTGTAGCGTACGCCCTGAAACTATAGTTGAGCTGGAACTGATAAATGCAGAATACTGATTTGTAGAAATGTATTCACACAGGAAACAGGAGCTAATTGACTTATTAGCATACAACCTTGTCTTGACTCCGTCTTCTGTTGAACCATATGCATCTTAGATTGTCTTTTACTCATTAACATATCAATTAAGTGTTTTGAATTTAAGCTGGTAAATCTAGATTTTCGTTTAGTCACTGAAAAATGACAGCGGATGCTGTCTGAAAATTCTGACTGTTCCCAAATCTTATCCAGTTGCTAGGAGTAACGTCTGCCTTGCACATGAAACATGTACTGAAGTATGCACCTGCTAGGCTGTTATCGGTAACAGCAAATATAAACGCTCCATTTCTGACCGTCTTTACCCTACATGTAAGTCAACAGACTCTACGATCAGTGGTTAACCTGCCAACATGTGATTATTCTAGTAGCTTATAAATCAATTAGTAACTATAATCTTACAATTACATGCTGTAGTATAAGGAACTGTAAAACACTTGTTATCCATTGTACACATGTAAACATATGGACACCTGTTGAGTATATCGACCTCATAACAAGTGTTTGTTTTCTTCCTTACCTTTGGTAACCAACAGGAGAAGAAGAAGGGACATCAGGTATCTCGTCATCTTGTAGAAGAAGTCTCAAATATACATCTCAAGTATGAGTCTCAAGAACAGGTGTTGTAGAAGGTCCCTCTTCACACGAGCGCAAAGTTCAAGTCAAGGTGGCGATACACAAACTTCTAGCTGTTCATTAACCACCGGCGGCTCCTGTTGTTACAGTACTGCAAAATGACGAACACGCGGAGTTTTAAAGTCAAACACGTAGAAACTCTGTGGAACTAGATACCGATTTCATACGTCGTACTTCGAGTGTCTGTCGCACGATTTTTAGGCTGTCACAGAATCGGCGACGACGATAGGAATTAACTACTAACTATAATCTTCCTCGTTGCAAGGCAGCAGAAATGTTGTACAACGCAGCCACGACTACTTTGCTGTTGTAAACTTGTCGTGCGAAGTATACAACAGGTGCTCAGCTCTAGCGCGTCCTCACGAATAATGGAGCTCCTGGCTTGTTGCACTGCTCAAATTTCTGCTGACTATTCAAACCTGTGACCGTTGGGACCTGATGATTTGCATGTGAAAGGGCCAGGGCTGCAGCAGCTGACCCGGAACAGGTGTAACCGGCACTGCAGTGGTCAGAAGTCTGGGTCACAGGTAGCCTCCGATGCAGACATCTCCCGGCTGTTTTCTTTTGCAAGTTACCGTTTTTATACTATTACATTTTTTTCTTCTTATTGCTTCCCGGCCAGCAATAAGGAGAAGAAGATTTAATAGTATAAAAACAGTAACTTGCAAAAGAAAACAGCCGGGAGGAGTCTGCATCGGAGGCTAGGTCACAGGACCGTGTGTTTAGAGCTATACTAACAAATACGAGTGTTTGCTCATGGCATACTATTAAATAGAAGTAGATCGTGTGTGTTGTTTGTATACACAGGTATGTACCTAGGGCCTGTCTGAAAAGAAGTGCCGGTCCCCCCTCTCACTGGATCCGCGACACGTTGGCGACCTCGCTGCGTCCTAGATTGAATTTGAGTTTGCCTTGACTTTACAATGGGAATACCATGCAAAACGTACAAGTATGACTAAAAAGACATGAAATGACAAAAACGGAAAAAGATTCGTTTTTTAGCGATGAAATTCGTTTCGCGCGGTGTCAAATCACTAGGTCGCAGCGAGGTCGCCAACGCGTCGCAGGTCTAGTGTGTGTGTGTGTGTGTGGGGGGGGGGGGGGGGGGGGGTTCTCATGACACTCCAATCCACTAAGATGGCCAACGCTGCGACCGAACGATTTAAAAGAGCGCTCAACAAATTTTATAGGTGAAAATATGATATTTTCAAGTTTCTGTGCTATGTTGTTTCTTCAGTCAGACTTCTATACTTTCATGATATTCAAATTACGGGTCAAGGGTTACATAAACCCAAGCCATGTCGCCGTGCGATCGCCGTGCCGTGGAATAGGGGTCTAAAGAACTAAGGTCCTGGTCCACTGGTCGCTGGAAAATGCAAATACATGTATTGGCAAACTAGGCAGATTTCTTTAGTTAAACGGCCCTGGAGTACATTATGTGACCTAGACTGACTCCCCTAGTATATTATGCTATTTTTCCAGTGATGTATATACTAGTATAGTATGATAGAGACATGAAAAACGATTTTACAAAATTATCGGAATGATTTTTTGTTATATGAAAGTCATGTCACAAGTAAGTACTAAGGTGATGTTGCATTTTGTTTTATTTTCACTATCACATATTTTGAATGAACTGTTTATGATACATTACTAATATCAGATTTTCTTTCACCACCTGTCACTGCTGAACTTACAGTTGATAAAATAATCCCTATCCATATGTGCATAATTCACTAACTTATCTGTTAGCGCATCCCGCAACTTACGTATGGTACCCGTTGCCAAGCAACTCCCTATCGAATTATTTGAACCTTTGTAGTTTAGTCTTTTCTGAATATCAGCCCTTTTTATACATAGCTTTCGCACGCGACTGAGAGAGAGTACGAATTCAAAGTTAAAAGGGGTGGCAATAAGGTCGTTTCATACAGTGTTTGAAATGTGGGGCCTCTCAATTATCATGCATGCATTCAGCAGCTCCCTAAAGACAACAATGGACAGCTTACACCAAATTAGCTAGTAGACCTTGCCAGCGTTAAAAGAAAATGTGCAGCCAACCGATGATGTTGATGATGATGATGATGACGATGATGACGATGATGATGATGATGATGATGATGGTGATGGTGATGACGATGGTGATGATGATGATGATGATGATGATGATGATGGTGATGATGATGATGATGATGATGATGATGATGATGATGATGATGATGATGATGATGATGATGATGATGATGATGATGATGATGATGATGATGATGATGATGATCCCACAGTTTCTGGAATAAGCCCCACATACCTAATTCCATGTGTTATTTGAGATGTTACATGATTACGTCCTATCCAATGGTAGGACCAAGATCATCGATACTACTGGTAGTTGTTTGACAGAGTTGGGCAAGACTATCTGGTATACACAGTATCAAACTGACAGATGAGTCAAATCTATGTCTTTGTTATATTTTGTCCCACCTTTATATCTTTCCTCATGACCTCAATGAAAAGTGACCTGCAGAGTGATTGCAGCTTCTGGTGAATAAATAAACTTACAGAAACTTACGAACGAATCTTGAGTTTTGGGTACGTTACGGAAAGCACGTATTGCCATATGTCACCACAGTGGTGAAACGTCGACGGCTGAGTCTCGCGGGCCACGTTGTACGTAGCAGTGAACCAGCGGGAGAGCTTCTGCTTTGGAACCCGGACGCAAACGGAAGGATTGGTCGACCAATCACAACTCTCAAGAAACTCATAGAAACTGAAACTAATTTGGAAGGACATGAATTCTTTTCTGCAATGAATGACAAGACATTCTGGAGAACGAACTTCTCTTGCTGCACCTCGAAAGAGGATGAACGATGATGAACGTAACGAGCTTGAGATGTCTGGTGAACCGATCTTTGCTTCCCGTGATGGATTGATCCTGTCATGTTTGTTGCCAGAACCAATAATCACAGTAAGAGCGCCCCAGCCATACGTTGTTTTGACAAGTGGCCCTTGTATAGAGGGTCTTCTCGCTCGGAAGAGCTCCACGACAAAAACACACACAAAAAAAAAGTTTTGCGTATTTTGATGATAAGACAGCTGAATCGCATCCTTAGATATTCAAGTATTGAGCGTCTCTTCATTGAGAGCGAAATCCTTTTCCCTAATTTTGCTAATGATGATGAACACAGATGATGTTGCTATAGCTTTTGGCTAGAAACAAATATTTGATTTTTTTTTTTTACGCGTGTTGCTTTTCTCATTAACTATCCCGACGAAATCTTGTATTCTATTGTCCAGTGTGGTTATTTGATAAACTAGTAAAGAAAAATGTATTCTTTTTTTTTAATTCTTATTTTCATGATCTATATCAACGACCTTGTATAGAGGTGTAAGCAATCCTAACCACACTTATTCGCCGACGACACTTCGCTGTCTTTCTCCCGACGCTCTATCCAACATGTAGTTGCATCACTGAACAGAGACCTGAGATCTGTGTCGACTTGGCTGTCTTAATGAAAACTTGAAGCCAACATAGACAAGTGCAAAACCGATCCATATCGTGACCCTGGGTTGCAATAACAAATACCCTGTAGGACTGTAGAATCCGTCCAGTATCAATTTAACCACCAGAATCGTCAGCGGCCACTTCGGGCTACTGTATCCTTCATACTAAAGTATCTACACCGAACTATCACAATCGTCACTCCAATACTAACGGAAGTTCCACACAACTGTGACTCTCTGCAGACTCTTGACTATGACGCAGCGAGGTCGCCAACGCGTCGGGGGGTCCAGTGAGAGGGGGGGGGCTTTTAAGCTCAAAACGCTGTAGGTGAAGCTAATAAAGAACATTCACACAAACATGGCAACCGGACAATATTCCACAATGCTCAAAACAAAACTTTCCACCTAAAATGTCCTATATAATGCCGAAGATATACAATCTATACAAAGTTGGGTGTTTTCGAACATCTGGAAAATCTCTACTGGCCTCTGCCTGTTTTCATGAATTCTGCAAAATTGTCTTTATCGGGTTAATCACACCTGGTTCTTACGTTGATAAAGGTTAGACATACAGGTAATAAGATACGCCAAAAATAGTTACTCAAGCAACTGGATAAGATTTTGAAACAGTCAGACGTTTCATACAGCATCCGCTGTCTTTCGTCATCACTGACGTATGAAAAGTTCTACTGTTTCAAAATTGTATCCCGTTGCCTGAGTAACTATTTTTGGCACATCTGGTTCTGCTCATGGGCACACCTTATATTAGCCTCAACCAGGCCTTTCTTGGGGCCCTGTCACACTTGTGCGTATATGCAAGTGCGCATGAGTTCCGCAGCAACATTTTCGGGTTGATGTAAAGTTAGCAGGGAGGAAGTTGTTTTCTACTTCGACCCACCATTGAGCAGTCTAGTTATGAAGCGAAAGAAATTACATCTTTCGGTTCTTTCGCTTGCAAACTTAAACCTCAACCAAAAACATGTGAATACGCAACTCATGCGGACTTGCATATACCACAAGTGTGACAGGGCCCTAAGGCCCTTATTCCTTTAGACGGCGATCACGCTGCGATCTCACTGCGATCTAAATTAGATTTGTCTAATCCTTGATTTCATAATTGGAATATCACGCAACATGTTTAAGTATGGCTGAAAAGACAACAAAATACACAATATGTACAAAGATTGGTTTTTTTTATCTATGAAATCCATTGAGCGCCTTGTTAAATTCTAGGTCGCAGAGAGCGCGCGGCGAGAACGCCGTCCAAGTGAAACGGGGGTATAAGAGGGTTCGGGTCGTAAAATTGGGCATAAAAGGGAATAATTGGCCGAGAGAGTCAGTTCGTAGTAAGGTTAATAATTCTTTCTTCACGGCCACTCAACCCCTTTGGGAGCCAAACTCTCCTATAGATTATTCTCCCCATTACTGGCATTGGTGCCTATCATTGCCGGTTGAACAAATTTAAAGATTTAACTGGTTAATAAATATATCCGGCTATCTTAGTCCAATTTGAACGCGAATTGATAAGGGTTTTAGCAGATGAAATTACAACCATCCCCAGGGCTGTAGAAAGCTGTCTAACTTGAAAAGTTAAATCTTTAAATTTATTCAACCGGCTATGGTAGGCTTAATATGAACGGTGCCTTAGGCTTACCTGCTGCCAAGTGCGAGTTAACCACACGTCATCATGCAGTCAGAAGGAAGGGCGGGGAAAACTGAGCTCTGCGTACATCTAGTTGTACCTGTTTTTAATCCAATATTTTGTACCACTACTCCTAACGGTTCCGCCACCCAAAGGGTATGTGAGTATTTTCACAATATTTTCTTTTGTTTATATCCCTGAATGTGTAGAAATTCGTTATGAATACATAATGTGCAAAACCATGCGAATCTGGAATTGTTATATTGCTGTAAGCTTTCTAAAGATTAACAGTTAGAAAAACTATGGATGGTGAGCATTTCGCCTTCCAAGTATCAGGTTTTAAATGTCAACTTGTTTATCATTGTGGAAAATAATGCGTTAATATTTCTATTCGATTCTGACTTACTTACCTGCAATTGTTGATGTCTACTCCATTATTTGTGAGTCCAGCGCCACTGGTCTGCGTTTCAATGATCATACCTTGCGATTCAATAATTTTGTAGATTAAGTTCAATCTAGATATTAACAAGAAGGTTTGAGGCTATTGACATCAATATTTCGTTGGAGTTTGCTTTTAGAAAACTGTCCCGTAAAGATTTCGTTGATTTGAGAGAAAACCTTAATTTTTGACGCAGGATATTTCGATACCTTTATTTACAACCAAGAAAATATTATACCAGTGAGTAATTTGGAGGTAGGCTTTGTCATTGAAGTATATATGTATCAGAATTGTGTAGATTCGATTAAACTCAAAAAACGAATATTGTGTTGTTTGTCCGTCAAATTAGAAAAAAGTCCGTAATTGTCATTGCTTTTTACACGACTAGACGTAGTTAGACTAATAATGTACATGACACATGATACTTACAAGCTTGAGGTTTTTCGTGTGGGCCAGTAAAATATGATGCGGAACCCGTATCTTCATATCTCAAGTTCATACAAAAGTGCGATCGAACTCTATTATGGTGAGAAAGAAACTAGTATTAGCTTGTGCGCGCGTGCGCTATTTTTGTCAAAGATCTCAAGTAGCGTTCTCATATTTAAGACCATGAGTTTGCCTCAAACACGCCAATCACTTTCCAACTGCGTCACATTCAATTTTTTGAAGAAACAAATGTTTCAAAAATAGTTGAGATTTCAAGAATTTTAAAAAGAAATCTGCACGAGTATAAGTTCGCAACGAATCTCTCGCGCGACGTAAAATGTTGGTGTAAACTCCGTACCGAAACACTGTACTAGACTGTCGCCATTTTACCGACCATTATATGAAGACAACTAATCGAAATCTTAATGACGCTATTCTGAAATACAATGGAAACTAAACTGTCTAGATCAAAATAGAACTTACCATGGAAAGCTTGTGTACGTTGTTTGCAGGAAAAGTCCGTAAATGTCGTTAATTCAGTTTTTTTACACGACTTAACGTCGTTTGATTAAGAGTATATGTGACGCAGGGTACTTAAGCTTGATATTTTTCGTAGGGGCCAGCAACATTTAATGCGGCCCCCGAATCTTCGTTTCTTCAGTTCATATTGAGTCGACCGTTATGATATGATGAAAGAAACGAAAACTCACAAGCGCGCCGGAATGCATATCTCCAAGATCTCGTGTAGCGTTTCAATATTCAAGACCCAGATTTTATCTCAAACATGCCAATCATTTTTTCCTACTGCGTTGAAGGAAAAAGAAAGAAAAAATCACAAATAGTGGAGATTTCAAGAAATATCTGGACTCGAATAAGTTCGAAACGAATCTGTTGTGCCATTTTTGTAAAAACACCGCAGTACAGAATTAAGTATACTGTCGCCACTTCACTGTCGGGTTCTAAAGACAACTAATCAAAAATATACTGTAGATATTAGGAAATACAATAGAAACTATCTAGACATCAGGAATGTGCAAATATTACATCATATTTATACGTTTATGAAGGTTAGCCATCCAGGTAAATAAAATGAAAAGACAATTCAAACTCTAGAACTGGATTAAATTCGGAGAAATAAATATCCGCATATCATATTGATATTGTTTTACCTTCTGTTGTATGGTACAAACCTACCGTGTTGTTCAGCACACACATCAATATATCTATATGCACGGTTGCGTATCGAAGTTTTGATTATCCTACTGCATTCTTCTTCGTGTTTGTATTTAGTCCTCTGAAGTCTGAAGAAGTCTGTTTAAGGATTGTGAAGTATTCGATTCGCTTACTTATTATAAGATGTGTAAGCTCTTCAATTTATATGTTCACTACAAACAAAAGAAGAGCTTTCATGCCAATTTTGCTTCCCTGCGGTTGTTTTTACTTATTTGCGGATATATCAGCCATAATATGAAACATTTTTGTTGTGTCAATAAATTCTGGCTCGATGCATCTAATTTTTCGGATAGATATCAAGTTTGGGGCTAATTTTTGGACCAAAAAAAGCGTTTTACATCATTCTATAGATTACGCTACTTAACTGTGAAGGGAAAATGTTACAACCATGTCCTTTAATGTTTCGTAGTATTCTGGCCTAAACGTGTGTCGCATTCTTTGATATTTTTTAAGAAACGATTAGTCTAAAAACTAGAAAATGTGTATGCCTTAACTAATTCCATACCAAGTAAGGTCCATCTGTATGCGCATGATTCAAGTTGAAGTCATTTTCAATTCATGTTAATAAGTCGACCTTAAAGCCATGGAAATGCAAGTTTTAAATGGCCAACACTGAAACGGAACTGGTAAATGTAAAAGTATGATTGAAAAGACTAGAAAACACTTTAAGCGTAAAGAGATTCGATTTCTATCTATGAAGTTCGTTCAGCGCTCTGTCAAATGTTAGGTCGCAGAGAGCAAGGCAAAAGCACCGACTCGGTGGAATGGGGCCGGGGTGTCAGCATATCTAGGAGGATTCATCTGTTACTATGTATATGGGCTAGATAATTACTTCAGCTTTACCATCACTTCGAGTTATCAATTTTCAGGACCCAAAGGCATCCATTTTGGGAAGGTAATAGCCGCCATCGTTCAGTCAGGATCCCGTACAAACAAATCTCTGCACTCGGCACATGAGCGACGAAGTCCCGTGGAGAAGTCACAAGCGCCCCGGTACATATTGCAACAATCGAACTTCACCGTCAGATTCCGATGAAAAGCAGTCCGATGCTTCCATACACATCGCTTAAATGCTCACCATTGTTATACCTCAGGCTTCAAGTTATTAATATGAACGAATGAAGAACGTTATCGTACAGATATACCCACTTGGTTAAGTACATGTTGCAACAAAGGAATAGTATACTGATACATCAATACATTGCCAGATTTGACACCGCGCTAAACGAATTTCATCGATAAAAAACGAATCTTTATACGTCTGTGTGATTTTGTCTTTTTAGTCATACATGGAAAGACCAAATTGTGAATGGCACGGGATTAAACAGTCGGGAAGCAGAGCCTAGGGCAAGGGACAGGACTGCTTGGAGGATCCTCCTGGAAAGCAAGGGGCCAGTTTCTGGCCTGAGCACGTAGGCAGTAGGCAGGCAATCATACTTGTACGTTTAACATGGTATTCCCATTGTAAAGTCAAGACCAACTCAAAGTCCATCTAGGACGCAGCGAGGTCGCCAACGTGTCGCGGATCCATTGAGAGTGGGGCTTAACAGTGACTAAGGTCCGTAGCCAAGTTCTTGGCGCCCCGGTAGGCATAAGGCGACCATCACATTTTAGCATACAGAATAAATATGGCGCACACATGCCACCACCCCCATGCCGCTACTTCAGCTACTCAACTGCGATGGGATGTGATCTTCTGTTCTGTGCTCCAGCTAAAATTACACTTAAACAATGACAAAAATGAAAACTTATGGCCATTTTAAATCGAAATACACGATTGTAGTTATGATATTTTATTTCGTACTCTTAAGTATTCGATAGTTTTATTCACACCTCACATCACAGGAAGATCTTCGCGACAGGGAAACAGCTACCGGGCTACTGAGTGTTTGTGGACGGGTTCACTGCGTCAGTTATCCGTAGCCACGTCGCAACCACCCCGGTATATATGCACCGAAAACGTCCGACATTTTTTCCCCCGAATTTGACTGATCAGTTACCGGGCTGCAAAATGTTGTAGACCGGGTCACAGCTTCGGAACGCTGAAGAGAAGCCACCATCATCCCGGTGCATGGATCAAAACGTCCAGCATTTTTTTTTTCCGACATTGACTCTTTACGGGCTGCAGAATGTTATAGACGGACTCATAGCACCGGTGCGCCGAAGACAAGTCACCACCATCCCGGTGTCACAGGACCGAAAACGCCCGACTTTGTTGTCCGACATTGACTCGGTTAACGGGCGGCTAAATGTCTGTGGACGGAATCACAGCGTCGGTACGCCGTAGCCAAGTTACCGACGGCCCGATGTATAGGACAGCAAACGCCCGAACTCAGTTTTTCCCCGAATTTGACTGATCAGTTATCGGGCTGCTAAATGCTTGTATACGGAGTCAAAGCGTCGGTACCCCCCAGCAAAGTCACCGCCACCCCGATGTATAGGGCCGAAAACGTCCGACCTTTTTCCAACATTGACTCAGTCACCGGGCTGTTAAATGTCTGCGAACGGAATCAAAGCGTCGGTGTGCCGTAGCCAAGTCAGCACAATCCCGGTGTATAGGACTGCAAACGCCCGACCTTTTTCCGACATTGACTCAGTTGCCGTGCTGCTAAATAATTGTGGACGGAGTCACATCGTCGGTACGCCGTAACAAGGTCACCACCACCCCGATGTATGGGACCGAACAGGCCCGACGTTTAAAAGGGAGCACACTTAATAATAATGTTCACTGCTTTTTAAGAATATGTATATGGACTTATTGACAAATAAATTTACATCGAACTTGTGTTGGTTTTATCGTCACATATGTGATTGAAGAAGGCGGGGATTCAACAAATAAAAATGAAACAATAAGAGGGGACAGCTTTGAAATATACCACACAAAGACATTAAAGATGTCCATAACAAAAAATCAGGGTATAAACTTTCATCGTGCTTGTTCCTTCAAATGTTGCTAGCTTTTGGGTATATTAGCATTTGGTGAAAACTGCCAAACGAAGGCGTTTCTTCTTCTTTTCTACTGCTTAGCCTCATATCTGAGATTATCAGCAGTTGCCGATGGGTTAGATTCAACACAAATGCCCGGTACAAATAAAACGAAGGGAAAATAAAGGAAAGGCGCTAAGGAGCATAAACAACTGAATTTGTTTCAAAGTTGACAATATTTTGGGGAGAATCTAGCCAACATCTCACCTCAAGCGATCCAATTTTTGAACATTATGGTTCAAATCTAAATACGCTTAATCTAGATTGTTTAGATACATTGAAGATGCATATACTTTAAGACTTCTTTGAATACATGCTACTTATTGTTGCGGTAAAATCTTTAGATCACTTTTTGTTCAGTAACGTTATCATTTTTCAGCATATCAATTTCAAAATTGTAGTTTTAAAGGATTTCGTCCTTTTTTCTACGGTCATACCAAAAAATGATCTACCTTTTCCTTTCCCACGTCAGAGGAGTCAACATCTTTGCTTGTCGGGTACCATACTGAAACGCCTGGCCGTCTTCAGGCATATGTATGATTATACTTGGATCCGGTTTTCATATCATATTCTTAGTTAATTTTTGCATCCCGCTATACCCCCATTCCACTAGGACAGCACTCGAGCTCTCACCGCGCGCTCTCTGTGACCTCAAATTAATAGAGCGCTCAACGAATTTTATAGACAAAAAACGAATCTTTGGTTGTTTTGTTGTCATTTCAGTTATACTTTTAAATTTTGTATGATATTCGAATTATGAAAGCAAGGGTTGAACTATTCAAGTTTAGGGCGCAGCGATAAATGCATGCCTAAATTAACACTGCACACACCTGAGAGAAAAAAGGTAGAGACAATATGGCCGTCTATTAGCGACGTTCGTACAAGACGAGGATTGAAAATCAGTTTTCTGCACAAAACATCAACGACTTTAAAATCAAAAGGCCATGAACGGATAAATTTTGGCATCAAAGTCTAGGAAATGAAATATGTCAACAACGTTGTGAATGCGAACAAACTTTAAGCCCAGCAAACAGGGGATGTGTCTCACTAAATATGAACAATCAACAATGCTAATTTTCTTAACGCTTTATGCGTATTTCTCATAGCCTTTTCTTGTCTGCCTTTGAACACGTTCGGGTAAATATTTCTATCTAAATTACTACAATGATATAAGAGGTAATGTTCAGCTTCAATTGCTCAAAGAGAAGACAGATCTATCATGTGTGGTGATTAATTATTAATTAGACTGGCTTATTTTCATATTATACCAGTATCCCGTGGTTCTTCTACTCTTTAGTTCTTGCCATGCGCCGTTTTAACACTGCAAAATGGTTGTTGCTGGGAGGTTGGTTAAAATGAATATAGATCTATTTTAATTGTAATCATAATGGTATAAAAATTCCCGATTGGCTTGAGAGAGCTATTTATGTGGCATCGGCACCAAGGTCTAATGTAAGGACCGGAGGAGCACTCGAGAAGGCACAGGACGCGGTAGCCGAGGAGAAGAAATGCCGGTTAACCCTTCTCTGCAAGTACTTATGCATCGGTCCATTCTCGAGGTACAAACTGCTTTCGATTTCGTTGTTGCGAAAGACACATTTGACTGGATTTTGAGACACAAAGTGTTTTTTTTTGCTATTTGTCGAAGTAAATCTGCCATGCAACAAGATAGGATGAATTATCAGAACTAGTTTTCTCTTGTTTGCCTTTTTCGAAGGCGTGCCAAGGGTTACGCTGTGTAGCATAAAACACCGATGCACATAGTTAATCGTGGCGGGGACGAACTTAGTGTGTGCCGAGGGCGAGCGAAGTGCGACCCGATAGTCGGTAAGGCATATCGTCTGTCTCATCATTTCTCCAACCGACTTTCAATAGACAACAGGACCACAACTCAGCAGTAGGTCCGTAGCATGCTATCCCATAAGGCTGTTTGTGTTTATTGTTTTGTTTATAAACAATCATCTAATATTTGAAGAATTTCTGTGCTCTATAAAACTGTTAATCTACGCTGCTCTCTCATGACCGCAGTACGATTCATGCGATGGCCGCATCCGACTGACTTCGCACCTAGGCACGAAGAACTAATTAAAACGTGTTGCCTTGTATATCTGTTGTCTTCCTCACTTCAGATATTAAACCAGACATATGTCGTGTTTAGGAGTCTCTAGAAAAATTAACGGTTCACCCCAGGCTTGAACACAGCCGTGTCTGTGCTGAAATAGGGAACCGACTGGGTGGGGGAACCGGCTAAGTTTGAGGTGGTAAAGAAAAACATTAGCCTGTCTTATATACAGCGACTACTTCTCTACATGTTTCAAGTTGTACAGTAGATCACTCCCCAAGAGAGGCTATGCCAAGGGCGACCGACGACTCCAAGACAAAGGGCAACTGCAGTTGGCAGGAGTTCCCACGGGGGACACTAGGGGGCATGCGGTCAAGTTGACTTGCTTCTTTAAGCGCCTGAAAACATGGAATTACCCACTAGTTTTCTTACCTTTTCATCAGTTTTACCAATCATAGTAACCACCCACGTATTGAATGGCGTTAGCTATACATTAAATTTGATATTCTTTCTTTATTGTTCACCAGGAATCAAAACACACATCAGTGTGAGACTTAAGATGTAAGCCGATAGAGCAACAGACGAAAGGCTAGGTGAATCGTCATCAAAACACATATACGTGACCAAGATTGCCTCTTGACCATAAAGGCATTGGGTTTAAATCCTGGCTGTTGTCCATGCTACGGACACATTTGCCGATTTCTGATTTTATTTACACCTTGGTACTTCACTGGGTTATTTAGAACGGCTTTTTAGAGAGGCCCTGACATTACAATACCGTAAAAAAACACATCGATCTGCTATTCTTTCCTCATTTCCCAAATTGTGCACGAGTGGATTTGTCATTAGTGCCCTAGGCTGCTGGATCTAAACGTCCCGGGTTCGAACCCCGATTGTTGTCACTCATGCCACATGTATTGAACTGAGCTTGTTGTACTCAAATTTACTCATGTATCGGAAACTTTGTTTCAACATATGGGAGGCAGGATATTAAGTCTGTAAACGGATAATAACGTAACGTAATATAACGGATTTTCCTCGCAACTCTCTGTCGAAACTGTCGTTATGTTTTTCTTTCACGTACTTTGAGTTAGTAAGGCTAGTTTTGAGTCGATGGCTTTTCTGTT
Organism: Branchiostoma lanceolatum; assembly: GCF_035083965.1. Taxonomy (NCBI): domain Eukaryota; kingdom Metazoa; phylum Chordata; class Leptocardii; order Amphioxiformes; family Branchiostomatidae; genus Branchiostoma; species Branchiostoma lanceolatum. The sequence goes on along the minus strand of NC_089739.1, from coordinate 1,625,125 downwards.
GTTGTTGTTTGATTTTGTGTTTGTTTTTAGAAGGAGAAACGTTGTCCTGGTTTACCTTTTTAACTTCGTACCCCGAGTATACGTTCACGTACCCAAATTGAAAGCATAGACGAAAAGAACAATCAAAACAAATACCAGGAAGAACGTATTCGCCGATCGGATAATGCTAGCATTCCTCAGGTACCCATACACTTTGTCTGAACTCAGTAATATATGATAATAGTTGTACACCAGACAACTACTTGATCAATCTTTATTGTCAACTTTTTTATTTTAGATATGCAGATCACAAAACTGATGATCGTTATAAATACTAATTAAGTAGATCAGTACATTAGCTAGAAATATTTTCTTTAATCTATATTAGAGATATGATTGATAAAGAGACGTCTTTGGAGGTATGCCCAGCATACATTACCTGTTCCCTAGGTCATGGTGACCTTGTATGAAAATCTGAAGAAAAGAGACCACATACCTTTTTTTCAAAACGTACAGCATTGTATTTTTCCTTTCTTTCTCTGTACGAAAGACTGAAGGCAAAATAAAAGCACACGTTACAGACTTGGTAATCGATAAATAGGAATGTTCCTTATTCCAGATCAGTGATACAGATTGAAAAAAAAATACATATAGCGGTAAATATATGCTATTAGATAAGAATCAGGTTCTGGTCCTTTCAACAAACTCTATGAGAACAACACAAATTAAATCCTGACATACAAAGTCGTTTGAATAATCCAGAAAATACCTAGCAGTCATTAACTAGAATCTAGCTAGAATCTAGCTTCAATTCGCCTTTCTGTATTCTTGCTAGGTCTACATGGGAGTTATCTATTACCAATCGGACTCACGGTGACCTATTTACAAATCTGGGAACTAGAGAAGATATATTTTACAAAATATGAACGACACAGTTTCTTTCAAGGTCCTTCAACTAGAATCTAGCTCCGGCCTCGCCATCCATTGTTCTTGCTGTTTTGTTCTACTTAGGAATTACCTATCTGGGTCACGGTGACCTATTAACAAATCTGGGGACCAGAGAAGATATATTTTACAAAATATGAACGACACAGTTTCTTTCAAGGTCCTTCAACTAGAATCTAGCTCCGGCCTCGCCATCCATTGTTCTTGCTGTTTTGTTCTACTTAGGAATTACCTATCTGGGTCACGGTGACCTATTAACAAATCTGGGGACCAGAGAAGATATATTTTACAAAATATGAAGGACACAGTTTCTTTAAAAGTCCATCGTGATAGATGAATACTGATTAGGTAAAACTTGATGACTAAAACGAATTGAAGAGTCAGAGTACTGATGATTGATGAGTATATAATGTTGTGCATACAGTATTATGATAATTATTTCTGGTTGACAGTATCCACTACATATATCAAGGGAAATAGATTGATACAAACTGTACATGTACTCAAACATGTTTAGGGTCAGTGTTCAGATCGTTGCTGCCATTCAGTCCGGGCATCGTCTAATCCAAAATCTACACCAACTTAAAAATGGGCTCCTTGTCTCAATCCCTGCTCCGATAAACTCGGAAACCTTTCTTATAGAAACCGCATATTCTTTTCCCAAACACGACTGTAGAAGCTGTCCTGCGCGCAGTCCCTTCTGTTGGTAAATCCATATGTATCGCCGTCACAATTAATCCATGATGAGGCGTAACATATCCAAGTTGCAATCACCAAAGTCTGACTTTCATGAAGTAATCCAAACTTGCTCCCACGACAATCGGTGGTTCTTGGTTCCCTCCCGCCTGCTCGCTCAAGGTCTAGAGGACACTATGACTTTCTTTAAACATCTTCTGGAAGCTTCTATTTTGAGAGAACTATACTGTACGTATCAAAACATACAATGCTGGCACTTGTGACATGCGTAGAATCTAACAGTCTTACGTTATACTGTTAAATGCATCTAAGTTCGCGTGGTTTTTATTTCGCGCTACGGTGAAATTTGATTGTTTACAGTGGTTTTAAGTTTGCGGCAGCGCTGTAGTCATATACTTCTACAGTATTGGACAAAAATGTTTGCGGTGGTTTTGAGTTCGCGGTGAAACGGTAGCCGCGAAAACCGCAAACATTAAACCAACGCGAACATTTCCGCATTTACAGTACCCTTAGCTGAGGGTCTGCATGCTCTTTTTCGTAAGGCGTAGACAGCTTTTTTTTTATTTCTAGTAATTCGTAGGGAAATCTGTCTTATACACGTAATTCATTACAAAACGACCTAATTTTCCCTTATTGCCTTCCTCGATTTTAACGTTATATGCAGGGGTTCTTATGAATTCAACGTAAAGTTTGTCGGGACACACCCCTTGTAGATCCAGTTAAGTAGGTCCAACTAATCGATCGCGAAGCGTAAATCTGGAACCTTCTATGTTGAACTTAGCCTAGGTGCCATCCGATTACAACTGAGACTCCTTCACTCGCTGGCATGAGAAAATCAGGCTCTGTGTAACTAAGTACCGTTATAACTAAATGTACGAGGTAAATCACTTGCAACTCAATTTTGCATTTAAGTTTGCGAGGCTTTGATTTCGCGGTGGGGAGAAAATCAAGTGTTCGCGGGTGTTTTAAGTTCGCGTTTAAGACTATCATAGACAAGGGAATACGGGGGCAAAATAATCGCTGTGGTTTAAGTTCGCGGCGAAGAGCTTACCGCGAAACTGCAAACATTAAACCACCGTAAACATTTCTGCAGTTGCAGTGTACATCAGAGCAACATCGTCCGTGGAAGCGCTCTCTGGAAAAAAGGAAAGGAAAGTGATCTCGAACTAGTTTAGCTCAAATGAACTCAATGAACAGATGAGCTAATATTCCGCTGGTCATGACAGGAAGACAGACACTATATACAGTATTTACAGGTTCATTGTACCGGGGAAATTCCCCTAGCTCTTTTCGACAAGCACAATGAACAGTGGACCACGGCTTAACGTCCCGTCCTAAGGACTGCGGCCCTTTCCGGTAACATGCATGCCAGGTGAGCGACACAGCCGGGATCGAACTCGGGGCTTCTAGTTCCAGAGGCAGGGCCGCTAACAACAGGACTAAGCACGCTACCAGAAGCTTGGATGTAGAGAGATTTACCGTGGGAACGAAAATATACAAGACAGACGCTTACAAGAGTGTTGGCAGATGTGACAGGAGAGTAACCAATCATTTGTCAACACAGACTCGCTGAGTCCTGCCTTCAAACAAACATTCGTCTCGTCAAGGAGTTTGGAATACTGTAAATGCAGAAATGTTCGCGGTTTTCGCGGCTACCGTTTCACCGCGAACTAAAAACCACCGCGAACATTTTTGTAACAATACTGTAAAAAACATATATGTGACTATAGCACTGCGAACACTCCATCTTCGTCTTAGCGCGAAATAAACACCACGCGAACTTAGATGCATTTACGATATATTTAGTACAGTTAAGGGGTTTGCCTCGTTCTGGGCTACGTTAGAACATTATCTTTGGAAGATTATTATCTAAGGCCATGCCGATTTGATTGCATGGATAACATCATCAGGGCATCCCGAAACTGCTGCAAGCGTGCGGAAAAAAGTTGTCTTCAGTTTGAAATATAAGTCGTCAGGAAGGTTGAACAAATGAATGAACACAGAGAGCATGGTATACCAAGCAATAACTTTTTCCTTGAACATATTTTGCTTTGACGCCATATGGATGTTAGTAGTTAGTTAAAGTCCTTGCGCGCCACTTGGTGGAGCATTTGTCGGCGCCCATTTCCGATCTGTAGCCCTTGGGCCACACAACTTTGTGCAAGTCTCTACGTACAGCAGAGGGCTAGTCCGCTGTTAGTGATGTGTGTGTTTAACTTCCATACTCTTTCCCAAATGCTCAGTGCTAAGTAGAGAAAGAAAGCAGTATGTACCAGTTTTAAAGTTTTGGTATGCCCCAGCCGGGGATTGAACTCACGACCTACCGTGTGCAAGGCGAACAGACTACCCTTTGCACCGGTACGGTGACATACAAATAATAAAGTCAATGTAGCCTAAATGACAGCACTATATGGGCCTGAAAAACGTAGCTTCAACGCTGGATAATGGTGCCGATAATAGTTTTGGTCGTCATTATGAAAACAAGCTTGCTGGTGACTCCCCCCCCCCCCCTTTGCTGCTATCAACGATGCCTAACTAGTGGAAGGCTATTCGCGAGAACCGGTATAACTAACATGCCTAAACGTCAGACGATACGTTGAATCGTAGCCTCTACCAGGGGCTTGGCTGGTTGGAAAGAAAAGACGTGGTTGGAAAGAGTAGAAAGCGGTCAAATAGAGGAGTTGGCCGGCCGATAGATACGTGGAAAACTGTATATCGGCTGGCCAACTCTAATATTTGACCGATTTCTACTTTTTCCAGCCACGTCTGGATCCTTGTAGAGGGTTAGTTGAATCGGATGCTAGGCCGCGGGAATAGGGGATCAAGTCCTACTCGTATCCCCGTGCAGTACTCACCACCATGCTCCCAGCAACGCCCTAACTTCAAACCTTTATCAAAACCAACATAGCGGCATGTATAACGCTATGTTGACAGCACTGACTAAGTTGATTTTTTACAGAGTAGATTAAAAGCAAACAACATTACAACAATGAACAAAACCAACCAAGACTTATATAAAATCCACGAAATGAATAAAATTTATTCATGAACAGCCTTTTAAAAGAACTTCAGACAATTCGTGTTGATCAGAACAGCATAAATCTAGGTTTTTAGTATGTCTAATGTCTCGTATAACAGTGTAAATCGGATATATAGTTTATATACTGTTATTTTGGCTCTGAGCGTCTTTTTTGGGTCACTATATGGTGCTGAGGCAATCGAGTTTATGTCTTCATTTTTCAACATAGGCTCCTTTCCTTAGCCCCCTATGGAATCTTCTATCAACATAGTGCAGGTAGATTGTAAAGGAATTGAGTAAAATAGAATGGAATAGAATAGAATATAACAGAATAGGCTATGGACGAAATAAATCGGCATCTTGTGGCGCAATCGGCAGGGTGTTTCGCCCACAACCGAAAGGTCCCGGATTCAAAACCACCGATATACCCCGATGTTGTGCCCTTAGGAAAGGCACTTTACATAACTTTCCTCACTTAACTCAGGTGTAAATGAGTACCTAGCTTCAGTTAGGGACGTCCCTCGGATAGTCCCGTGTTTGAGAAGAGCCATATCCAATGATGAAAAGAAATAAAATGATAATAATATGTACTTGAATATAATAGAATCGAATAGAATGAAATAGACCATAGTATATTTCCTGCATCACTATAAAGTGCTGGGGAATATAAGTTTATGTGTTTATTTCTACCCACATAAACTTGTTTCCACAGCACTCTATGGGATACTCTGCCAGCTGGTGCCA